>NC_057804.1:566738261-566983283 GCF_018294505.1 Triticum aestivum
GGTAAAGGACTACTTGGTTGCCTATACAGTTCATAGACAAGTAAATGGAAACTACTAAAAGCCTCAAGATAAGTGTGAGTGCCGAGGATGGCTCTTCCGTAGGAAGACGGAGGTGAATCCTCGGTAGTGTATTGAAGTGGTGAGTAGTGGACTCGTGTGCGCAAAACTATTTTCAAGTTGGAGTATCGTAGGTTAGCCTAGCCAAGAGTCAAAGCTGGCTTGCTGCAATAACTCCACCAACCCTTCTTGATACTATGCATGTATGTAGGATCTGATGTAAGTCTTGCTGAGTACCTTTGTACTCATGTTGCTATAATCTACATTTTTTACAGAAGACGCTGCAACCCCTTCTGATGGGTTCTATGTAGACGTTGACATCAACGAGTAGGCTAAAGACCCAGGTGGTGACCCTGAGCTTGTGATGGACCACGTAGTATAGCTAGGCTTTCCAAGCCTCTTTTATTTTACTAGTTGTCTGTACCCAGACAAAGTACTTCCGCTGTTGGCTTGTATGACTGTATGATTTGTATGATGGGTCGTGAGACCCGTACCTGTGTGTATGATATGTATGGCTCCCTGAGCCTTAAATAAAGTACTTGTGTCATAGAGTCATGTTGTGATGCTTCGTTGTATTTGCACATATCGAGCATATTGTGTGTATGATTGAAATGCTTGGTATGTGTGGGATCTGACTATCTAGTTGTTTATCTTTAGTAGCCTCTCTTACCGGGAAATGTCTCCTAGTGTTACCGCTGAGCCATGGTAGCTTGCTACTGCTCTGGAACACTTAGGCTGGCCGGCATGTGTCCTTCTTCGTTCCTGTGTCTGTCCCTTCGGGGAAATGTCACGCTTTGAGTACCGGAGTCCTGTTAGCCCACTACAGCCCGGTTTACCGGAGTCCTGCTAGCCCAGTGCTACAGCCCGGACCCACTTGCTGATGACCGACACGTTCGAAGCTGGGTCATGGATGCCTGTCCCTGTAAGTCCGTGCCACTTTGGGTTTACGACTAGTCATGTCAGCCCGGGCTCTTTATCATATGGATGCTAGCGACACTATCATATACGTGAGCCAAAAGGCGCAAACGGTCCCGGGAAAAGGTAAGACGAACCCGTGGGGATACCGTGCGTGAGGCCGCAAAGTGATATGAGGTGTTACCAGCTAGATCGATGTGACATCGAGTCGGGGTCCTGACAGCGTTGGCATCAGAGCCGGACTGCCTGTAGGTTCTCCAAGCCAAACTGGTCGATGTTGAGTCTAGAAATTCTTTAGTTATATGTAGGGGAATTGTTTGTGGGATGGAACGTAAGGCTCTTTTTACTCCTTATATCTTATGACATTCTGATCTGAGTCAGTCCATTCTTCCACCGGGGGTTAAGGAATTAGGATCTATTCTCTCTATCAGGATCACGAGTTACTAATCAGTAGTACCTTATAAGTTTGATGGTTACTAGCCTAGTTCAGTTCTACTACCACATTATGTTGTTAGAATGGTTTCAGAACTTTGATATGATGATGTTGAGTGTGTACGAAATCCTTTGTCAAATGTCTCAATATCCTTTTTGAGCATTTACAGCTGTTATGCTGCCGAAATTTTGCTAGAAATTCTAATGCCTTTGCATTATGATTGTGCTTTCAGATGGCCACTCGCGACCTTAATCAAGTGGTTCGCCTGACTCGATGCCTAGATGTACCCGGCCATACTGCTAAGTTGGTCAGGGTAATGACTGAGGCTAGATACCGCTGGTATCCTGAGTACACGGTCGAAGAGCAATTCCGAGATTTTAATCAAAGCCAGTATCTCTGCACTGTCAGGATATTTCCATCTTATCCTGGATCTACCGAGCCTCTTCACTGTTCCTATGGACTCGGGGTTACTATTGAGATGGCTGTGCAGGACGCCGCCTACTCCATGATGACCATTATGCGAGTCAGATCTGGTCTATTTCGGGACTCTGATTTCCGGTATATGCCAGGATCACTTCCGGGAGCACAAGGATATCTCCAGGCTATCTATGCTGACTCCACTCAAGAGGATTCACGGACTCGCACCACTGCTGAGATGCTCGAGGATAAGGACCGTGAAAATCGGGCCTTAAGGTTAGAGCTCTTCAATACCCGTGCTGACCACTGGGCCACTTTGACTCGGTTCGCACCGGCGGTGCAAGCTGGATTCTCAGATATGCGCGATCTCTATCCTGTGAGATCTGCTCTGCCAGACGTGATGGTTTGGCGTGATGTAGGAGGCATCACCCCACCTCGCGGTCCCCGCAGGCCACCGTTTGTTGGTCCAAGGCCTCATCCTAGCCCCTATGGTCCACAAGCTCCGCGAGACCGTCTGTTTCCGGATGATCATGTTGAGCTTCCAGGCTATGGAGGTGACTTTTACGAGGACTACTACGGATTGGTCTGAGTAGTAGGTAGTATCACTAGTTCGCACTAGCTGTGTCATCTATCGTCCCGCGTGACTCGTGGGATATGACCTAGTTGTACTCTTTCCGGAGGTGTAGAAAAATAATGTATAGGAGCTTGGAATGCCTCCGATGAGATGTAATCCTCTTTGCACCGTAATAGTACTTTGTTTGGTCTTGTACTAAACCTTGTATGGTGTGTATGACGATGGAATAAAAGAAGCAGTTTCTGTATCTACCATGTCATACGGATGATCATCTTGCATTCCGAGTTATTCCTTACCTTATGTATCCTATGTCGGAATTTTATCATTCTGACTAAATCATTGTCTTATTTACCTAGGATGGTCAACACGCGCGCTAACCCTGCCTCTCAAGAGCAGGCCGAAGGCAGTGAAGCCAGGGATGTAAATCTGCCTCATCCTCCTTCACTAGCCGAGGTTATGATGGAAGCCGAGAGAAACAAGCGGGAGACAAACCGTTTGTTGGAGCGTATTGAACAGAATACAGCACACCATCAGAGGGCTAACGTGGTGTCACTCAGTGATTTTATCAAATTGCATCCACCCACGTTCCACCACTCCGTCGAGCCTCTCGACGCTGATGACTGGCTTCGCAGTATCTCTCACAAACTGCGTTCCGCGCTGGTAGCGGAGGCTGACAAGGTCACCTTTGCTGCATATCATCTTGAAGGCCCCGCCAGTCTATGGTGGGAGAATTATGGAGCTATGCGCCCAGCGGGCCATGTCACTACTTGGGCTGAGTTCAGCGAGGCTTTCCGTGAACATCACATTCCGGAGGGTCTCATGGACCGTAAGCGTGAAGAATTTTGCAATTTCACCCAAGGCCGACTTTCTGTGGATGTCTATAGCAGGGAGTTTGGTAATCTTGCACGATATGCAACCGAGGAAGTTTCTACTGACGCCAAGAAGCAAGCAAGGTTCCGCAAGGGCCTTAGTCCTGAGCTTCGCCGCGACCTCCGTCTGCATGAGTGCACATCCTTTTCGAAACTTGTCAACAAAGCCATCAGTGCTGAAACTGGTCAGACTGACTACGACGCAACACGCAAGCATGGACGTGACATGGGTTCCTCATCCGGTGCTGGTCCTTAGAAGCGCCGCGTGTGGGTACCCAACACCGCCCTGCCACCCAGGTTCACACCGAGGCCATCCTTCCAGGCGCCTCGCCCCGCTCAACAGTCTGCTCCAGCCAAGCCCTATGGGGGTCCAACCAATAATGCTCCTCCACGTACCAGTTCCGTGACTTGTTTCAAGTGTGGGGAATCTGGTCACTATATGCGGGAGTGCCCCCAGACCAACCCCAATCAATCTGCTAAAGCTGTTGGCCATGGCAAGCCGACAGGGAAAGTATTCCACGCTAAACCGGTCACCGCTTCACGTGGCCAGGTCAATTGTATCTCTGCCGAAGAAGCTCAAGAAGATCCCAACGTCGTTCTCGGTACGCTTCTTGTTAATTGCCACCCGGCATCTGTTCTTTTCGATACAGGAGCCTCTCATTCTTTTATATCTGAAAATTATGCTCGTTTGCATAACGTTGCATTCTGTGACTTGCCATCCTCCATGGTAATTCAAACTCCGGGATCCAAATGGCAAACTTCTAGAGTAAGCCATGGAAATGAAATCCAAGTCGACAGACTTGTTTTTCTCGCATCTTTGATAGCCCTTAAATCTTCAGATATTAATATCATTTTGGGTATGGACTGGATGTCAGCTCATCAAGCCAAAATTGATTGCTTCTCTAGGACTGTTCAACTCACCCATCCTTCGGGGAAGATAGTCAATGTCTTGACCCGAATAGCCAAGCGACAATTATATTCTCTTAACGCCAGCCCCTTGCCAGACCTTGAGGACGTTCCGGTAGTCCGTGACTTCCCGGATGTCTTTCCAGAGGAATTGCCAGGTGTTCCACCTGACAGGGATGTTGAGTTCGTAATCGACCTCATCCCCGGAACCGTTCCGATTGCTAGAAGACCCTATAAGATGGCACCCCTAGAACTAGCCGAGCTTAAGAAACAACTCGATGAATCCTTGAAAAAGGGTTTCATCCGCCCTAGTTCATCTCCGTGGGCTTGCCCCGTCCTATTCGTCAAGAAGAAGGATGGTACGGACCGGATGGTTGTAGATTACCGACCTGTCAATTTGGTCACAATCAAGAACAAATATCCACTTCGCAGGATCAATGACCTGTATGATCAGCTCGCTGGATCCTCAGTCTTCTCCAAGATGGATTTGAGGTTGGGCTACCATCAAATCAAAATCAGAAACGGGGACATTCCTAAAATGGCCTTTGTTACTCGTTATGGCCAATACGAGTACACCGTCATGTCCTTCGGTTTAACCAACGCTCCAGCCACCTTTTCTCGGTTAATGAACTCAATCTTCATGGAGTATTTGGACAAATTCGTCGTAGTTTATCTCGATGATATACTCATCTACTCCAAGAACGAGGAAGAACATGCCGAACATTTAAGGCTAGTGTTGAAGAAAACTTTGAGAGCATCGCCTTTATGCCAAATTTTCTAAATGTGAATTCTGGTTATCAGAAGTGACCTATCTGGGTCATGTAATATCTGGTAAAGGTATTGCTGTTAACCCTGAGCGAGTTCAAGCCGTCCTTGATTGGACTCCACCCGAATCGGTCAAGCAAGTTCGGAGTTTTCTAGGCTTAGCGAGCTATTGTCGTCGCTTTGTCGAGAACTTCTCCAAAGTTGCTAAACCTCTAACCGAACTCCTCAAGAAAGATAAGAAGTTCGAATGGACTCCACAATGTGAGCACAGCTTTCAGGAACTGAAAAGACGCCTGACTTCTGCTCCCGTACTGGTACCGCCAGACTTCTCCAAGGACTTTGTTATCTACTGCGACGCCTCGCGACAAGGACTAGGTTGCATTCTCATGCAAGATCGACACGTAATTGCTTACGTTTCACGGCAATTGCACCCACATGAGGAGAATTATCCTACTCATGATCTAGAGCTTGCAGCCGTAGTCTATGCACTTAAGACCTGGCGACATTACCTCCTCGGTAATCGTTGCGAAATATTCACTGATCACCAAAGCCTGAAGTACATCTTCACCCAACCGGATCTGAATCTCAGGCAAAGACGTTGGGTTGAATTGATCACAGACTTCGACTTAGGAATAACCTACACCCCAGGGAAAGCCAACGTCATGGCTGATGCGCTAAGTCGTAAATCTTATTGTAACAACCTGATGTTACAACAAAGTCAACCGCTTCTCCATGATGAATTTCGGAAGCTTAACCTTCACATTGTACCCCAAGGTTTTCTCTCCACCTTGGTAGCAAAACCTACTCTTACGGATCAAATCATCGCTGCCCAAAAGCGAGATAAGGGAATATCTGAAATCAAAGAGAACATTGCTAGCGGAGGTGCTAGTTGTTTCTCCACAAATGATCATGGTGTTGTGTACTTTGAGAACCGTCTAGTGGTTCCCAAGAACCAGCATCTACGGCAGTTGATCCTTAAGGAGGCTCATGAATCTCCTCTCACCATTCATCCCGTAGTACTAAGATGTATCAGGACCTACGCCAGAGGTTCTGGTGGACTAGGATGAAAAAGAGAAATTGCTCAGTATATTGCTAATTGCGACGTCTGTCGTCGTGTAAAAGCAGAGCATCAACGGCCTGCTGGCACCCTTCAACCCTTAGCTATTCCTGAATGGAAATGGGATAAAATTAGTATGGATTTCATTACCGGTTTTCCCAGGACCAAGAGAGGGCAATAATGCTATCTTCGTCGTGGTCGATCGTCTCTCCAAAGTAGCTCATTTCCTACCTGTTCGTGAGAGTATAACCGCTAGTCAGCTGGCAGACTTATACATCTCCCGAATAGTGTCTCTCCATGGTGTTCCTTTGGAAATCAATTCGGATCGAGAAGTCTTTTCACCTCTCGATTTTGGGAAAGTTTCCAAAATGCTATGGGAACCCGTCTCTCCTTTAGTACCGCTTTCCACCCTCAGTCGAGTGGTCAAGTGGAACGCGTCAACCAAATTCTAGAAGACATGCTTCGAGCCTCTGTTATCTCTTTCGGAATGGACTGGGAGAAGTGCCTTCCATTTGCCGAATTCGCTTACAACAACAGCTATCAATCTAGCTTGGGTAAAGCCCCTTTGAAGTTCTCTATGGACGATGATGTCGAACACCCCTTAAACTGGTCAGAGACCGGGGAAAGACAATTCTTTGGCCCGGACATGATTCAGGAAGCAGAAGATCAAGTTCGTATCGTTCGTGAAAGTTGAAAACAGCCCAATCTCGTCAAAAGAGTCAATATGACCGAAAACATAGGGGCTATGACTTTCGAGGTTGACGAGAAGGCTTATCTTCGGGTCACCCCTCTGAAGGGAACCCATCGTTTCGGTATCAAAGGCAAATTGGCTCCTCGTACATTGGACCTTTTCGCATTCTTGCCAAACGAGGAGAAGTTGCCTACCAGTTGGAACTACCTCCGCATCTCTCCAGAGTTCATGATGTCTTCCACGTTTCTCAACTCAGGCGTTGCTTCTCGGATCCTATCCGTGAAGTGGACCACGAAACGCTTGATCTCCAAGATGATCTTACATATCGAGAGTACCCCATTCGTATCCTCGATCAAGCCGAACGTACCACGCGACGTCATAATATCAAGTTTCTCAAGGTTCAATGGTCGCACCATTCTGAGGATGAAGCAACTTGGGAAAGGGAGGATCGTCTTCGACTCGAGTATCCCGCCTTCTTCCCGGAGGAACCCAAATCTCGGGACGAGATTCTTTTGAGTGGGGGTGAGTTGTCACACCCTAGCTAGTCATGCATTAGAGTGTTGCATCATGTTTACACTTTCATCAGAAACTTGAAATGGGGATGACAGAACCCCCAGTCCCCTCTGAAACCAACTAGGGTTACTAAAATAATTTTTCAATGAACCTGAAATGCCCTTCTAAAATGCCCATCATTTTGCCTTGGTTCAGAACCTCTGCCAAAAGTGGTGCACATTTTCCTAGGCCATCCTAGGGTTTTTGAATTAAGTCATAAGTATTTGAATTTGGGCATTTAAAATTATATAAAATATTTAAATGCTCAAATATCTCCAAACTAAATGTTTCATGTTGGAAATAATCCAACTATGGACCAGGAGTAGTTTGGTGATTTTTGGAGTTGCCTAGGTATTTTATTTAATTCAACAAAGTTGCAGATATATTAGATAAAAACAGAAAACAGAAAAATAAATAAAAGGAGTAGACTTACCTGGACCTACCTGCCCAGCCCAGCCGGCCCAGCACTGTGCTGGCCCGTGCCAGCCAGCTGCTTCCCCTTGCCAGAGCAGGCAGGGAGGTGAGCATGGCGCGCCCGAGCTCGCCACGCACCACCCAGCCTCTCTGCATCGCCCTGGTCGCCGTTGCGCCGCGTGGATCGTCTTCTGGTCGTCGTCCCGACCTCGCCGACACCCCATTCACTCTCCCCCGGCTCTCCCTCGCTCTCTCCCCCGCCCGACCGAACACCACCGTCGCCGCCGTTCGCCATAGCCACCGTCTCCGACCACCCCTCGCTCCCCCGACTAGCTCAGAAGCTCCGCCACAACTCCCTCTTCCTCCCCACCGCTCCACAGCCCCCCGGAAGCCCTGCATCGCCGCCACGTCGCCGTTCCCCTCTTCGGGCTCCGACCACCGCCGCCGTCGAATTCGCCGTCTCCAGCGCGTCCCCGAGCCCGCTTCGACGCCCACTGCAACCGCGGTGAGCTACGCCACCGTTTCCCCCCTCTCCTTCCCCTCGTTCCCTCACCGTAGCTTCCTCCCCACCACGGCCGAACCTCCGCCGTCGCCGAGCTCGCCGTCGACGCAGCTCCGGTGACCATTTGGTCACCCCGGCGAGTCCAACGGGTTCACAGAACCCCGTAGAGCATCCCTAGCGCCTCGCCTTGCTCGACTTCGAGCTCCAGCACCGTTCCCGTGCACGACCGAACCCCGGCGGCCGCAGCCGAGCTCGCCGCCGTCGACTCCGGCCACCCCGACCCCAACGGGCTCCGCCAAGAGCTGCGGGTTGTCCTCAGCTCCACTCCGGTGGCCTCCGCGATCCATTTGGTGGCCGAAACGACCAAAATCACTTCCGCCGCCGCGTCGGGCTCGCCGGCGACTAAACGCCGGCAGCCGACACTGACTTTGACCACGGGTGGGCCCTGGTTGACTCCCCTGAGTCAATGACAGGTGGGGCCCAGCCCTGTTAATTAAACAGGATTAGTTTTAATTAAGTTTTAATTAAAATAATCACCCTGACATGCGGGACCCACTGTCAGGTTTGACCTGGACCAGTTCCGTTGACCTGCTGACGTCACACTGACGTCAGGCTGACGCAGTAATTGAATTTCTGGATTTAAACTAAATCAGGAAATTCCAGAATATTATTTAAACTTCAAAAATTCATAACTTTTATTCTGTAACTCCAAATTGGACAAATTATATATGAAAAATGATCAGAAAAATCCAATCTATCCATCTGTACCATTTTCATGCATGATCAAACAAGTTAAGTTGATGTTTTAATCAGAACAAGAAAAGGCACTTTAAAAGGCCATATTTGAATTTGAAATTTGAATCTTTGATTCAAATTTGTTCAAACCCTTCTGGTTTTAGTTGCATTAGCCCAACACACTCATATTGCCATGTTTCATGCATGCATCATATTGATGCATATTGTTTGGTGATGTTTGTGTATCGATGTCCTTTCCGACAGGATCTGTCCCCGAGGAGTACCGTGATTACCCTAACGAAGAACCGTATCCGTGCAACGAACCATCAGGCAAGCAACCAACCATTTGATCATATCGATACAATCCCATGTTCTCGCTCCTGCTCTCTTTTACTGCATTAAGACAACGCGATTCAAACTGTTGTGTGCTACGGTAGTTGAACCCATTTCCTCTGCATGACCTGTCATTGCCACAGTAACTAGATGAAACCCACTAGCATGTGTAGGAGTTGATTGAGCCATATGTATGTGTTGTTCCTACCTTGCTATGCCTGCTATGCTTAGAGTCGTGTCAGGTCTGGTTCATCTGGGTGATGGGCTAGAGTGAAATGATTATGTCGGTAATGAGAGTGGTGTGGTGAACACGATTTGGTAAAGGTATCGATGAGAGGCCATGTAGGAGTACATGGTGGGTTGTTTCATTGAAGCCGACCTTAAGCACTGAGATCTGTATGTGTGATTTAAGAATCAACTACTACCATACATTGGGCCCTGAAATATGACCCCGCTCGACTTCTTATTCACCCTAGCTCTCTGTCCAGGAGTTGCAAGTAGTTTCTGGTGTTTGTAGCCTACTGGAGGCCGTGGACAGCGCTGACCGTAGGGGTGGGCTGTGATGCGGTAGGTACGTGGCACGGTGTACTGAATACCCGTTAGGTATCTCGGGAACCCTGTTCACATCGTTCGGGGCCGTATGGGAAACCTCGGCCGGACTCCCTGCGGATGGAACCTGAATAGGCGATAAACCTGGACTAGAGGCTTAAGTGTTTAGGTAGGTCGTGGTCTACACCCACGTCGGCTTTCGCTTGAAGTCTGCCGAGCACATGTCGTGTGCAGACGCTAAGTGGTGGAAACATGTATGAAGAAGTACACCCCTGCAGGGTTATCATAATCTATTCGAATATCCGCGTCCGTGGTAAAGGACTACTTGGTTGCCTATACAGTTCATAGACAAGTAAATGGAAACTACTAAAAGCCTCAAGATAAGTGTGAGTGCCGAGGATGGCTCTTCCGTAGGAAGACGGAGGTGAATCCTCGGTAGTGTATTGAAGTGGTGAGTAGTGGACTCGTGTGCGCAAAACTATTTTCAAGTTGGAGTATCGTAGGTTAGCCTAGCCAAGAGTCAAAGCTGGCTTGCTGCAATAACTCCACCAACCCTTCTTGATACTATGCATGTATGTAGGATCTGATGTAAGTCTTGCTGAGTACCTTTGTACTCATGTTGCTATAATCTACATTTTTTACAGAAGACGCTGCAACCCCTTCTGATGGGTTCTATGTAGACGTTGACATCAACGAGTAGGCTAAAGACCCAGGTGGTGACCCTGAGCTTGTGATGGACCACGTAGTATAGCTAGGCTTTCCAAGCCTCTTTTATTTTACTAGTTGTCTGTACCCAGACAAAGTACTTCCGCTGTTGGCTTGTATGACTGTATGATTTGTATGATGGGTCGTGAGACCCGTACCTATGTGTATGATATGTATGGCTCCCTGAGCCTTAAATAAAGTACTTGTGTCATAGAGTCATGTTGTGATGCTTCGTTGTATTTGCACATATCGAGCATATTGTGTGTATGATTGAAATGCTTGGTATGTGTGGGATCTGACTATCTAGTTGTTTATCTTTAGTAGCCTCTCTTACCGGGAAATGTCTCCTAGTGTTACCGCTGAGCCATGGTAGCTTGCTACTGCTCTGGAACACTTAGGCTGGCCGGCATGTGTCCTTCTTCGTTCCTGTGTCTGTCCCTTCGGGGAAATGTCACGCTTTGAGTACCGGAGTCCTGTTAGCCCGCTACAGCCCGGTTTACCGGAGTCCTGCTAGCCCAGTGCTACAGCCCGACCCACTTGCTGATGACCGACACGTTCGAAGCTGGGTCATGGATGCCTGTCCCTGTAAGTCCGTGCCACTTTGGGTTTACGACTAGTCATGTCAGCCCGGGCTCTTTATCATATGGATGCTAGCGACACTATCATATACGTGAGCCAAAAGGCGCAAACGGTCCCGGGAAAAGGTAAGACGACACCCGTGGGGATACCGTGCGTGAGGCCGCAAAGTGATATGAGGTGTTACCAGCTAGATCGATGTGACATCGAGTCGGGGTCCTGACAGAGAGAGAGTTGAGTGTTGGGGAGACTATCATTTGAAGCACAAGAGCAAGGAGCTCATCATCAACACACCATTTGTTACTTCTTGGAGAGTGGTGTCTCCTAGATTGGCTAGGTGTCACTTGGGAGCCTCCTACAAGATTGTGGAGTTGAACCAAGGAGTTTGTAAGGGCAAGGAGATCGCCTACTTCGTGAAGATCTACCGCTAGTGAGGAAAGTCCTTCGTGGGCGACGGCCATGGTGGGATAGACAAGGTTGCTTCTTCGTGGACCCTTCTTGGGTGGAGCCCTCCGTGGACTCATGCAACCATTACCCTTCGTGGGTTGAAGTCTCCATCAACGTGGATGTACGATAGCACCACCTATCGGAACCACGGCTCAAAAATCACCGTTTCTCCACATTGCGTTTGAACTCTCCAAACTCTTACCTTTACATTCTTGCAAGTTGCATGCTTTACTTTCCGCTGCTCATATACTCTTTGCATGCTTGCTTGAATTGTGGTACAATTGCTTGACTTGTGCTAAGTTTGCTAAAATCTACTAAAGACTAAAATTGGGAAAAGGATAAGTTTTTATTTGTCAAGTAGTCTAATCACCCCCCCTCTAGACATACTTCCGATCCTACAGATGTCTTGGCCGTAAGCTAACCATTCTCATGCGACCTTTAGTCTCGATCCAATGAGGCACAACATTCATCAGGAGTCCCTGTTGAAGAACATCGTATAGTAACATACTTAGTAATGAAGTTTAGCTTAAAAAATAATGTATGCAAAAGATGCGCTGAAGACAAATAGTAAGAATCTTACCATCTTTTCTAAATAGATGTGACTGTAGTTCAGTACGAACACCATTGGTCGCACATTTTGAGTACTAAGATTTTCAAGTTTAGGAAAATAATTTGTCCTAACAGTATGAAGATCCTCAAGCCATGAAACATAATGACTTATCTCCTCACAGTTTAGTTCAGCCCCGGGACAGTAGTAGGTCCTGTATACCAAGCGCTGGACATGTTTGCTTGAATGGAAATAAGCTGTTAATAGAAATTAGTTGTCAACTATATTTGAATAAACAATATCAAAGACATAAATATGCTTGAGAAACTCACATAATGGTATAACTGGTGGCGTCTGCACATCGACCCATATGTCGATATTACCTTCAATATCATCTTCCGGATGAATATCAAAGGTGATAAACATATTAGGCTCAAATGCATAAGTCTTGCATAGTGATTGCCAAGTTTTGCATTCAAAATAAGTGTAAGTGTCTGCGTTGTATAATTTTGAGTGGAAAGTATAACCATGCTCGGTCTTCAATTAAACTCTCTTTACCTCCATAGTAGTTTTCATAGGACTGAAACCTATTGAGGGAGTCCTGGATTAGGGGGTGTCCGGATGGCCGGACTATGACCTTTGGCTGGACTCCCGGACTATGAAGATACAAGATTGAAGACTTCGTCCCATGTCCGGATGGGACTCTCCTTGGCGTGGAAGGCAAGCTTGGTGATACGATATGAAGATCTCCTCCCATTGTAACCGACTCTGTGTAACCCTAGCCCTCTCCGGTGTCTATATAAACTGGAGAGTTTTAGTCCATAGGACGAACAACAATCATACCATATGCTAGCTTCTAGTGATTAGCCTCTCTGATCTCGTGGTAGATCAACTCTTGTACTACCCATATCATCAATATTAATCAAGCAGGAGTAGGGTTTTACCTCCACCAAGAGGGCCCGAACCTGGGTAAAAACATCGTGTCCCTTGTCTCCTGTTACCATCCGCCTAGACGCACAGTTCGGGACCCCCTACCCGAGATCCACCGGTTTTGACACCGACATTGGTGCTTTCATTGAGAGTTCCTCTGTGTCGTCACCTTTAGGCCCGATGGCTTCTTCGATCGTCAACCACGACGCGGTCCAGGGTGAGACTTTTCTCCCCGGACAGATCTTCGTATTTGGCGGCTTCGCACTGCGGACCAACTCGCTTGGCCATCTGGAGCAGATCGAAAGCTACGCCCCTGGCCATCAGGTCAGGTTTGGAAGCTTAAATTACACGGCCGACATTCGCGGGGACTTGATCTTCGATGGATTCGAGCCACAGCCGAGCGTGCCGCACTGTCCCGATGGGCATGATCTAACTCTGCCGCCGGATAGTGCCCAGAGTGCCTCTCAGGTGTCCGCTCCAATCATTAACTCGGAGCCGACTGCGCTAGTCGGGGATGGACGGTTGGACGTTGCCCCAGGAGCCGCAATCTCCACGGCGATAGATCCGAATACCAGCCTAGTCCTTTGCAAGGCCCGTGACTCCAAGGTGCCGGACTCCGTTCCGGACTCTGAATCTCCTGCACCCCTTCCGATCGAACCCGATTGGGCTCCGATCATGGAGTTCACCGCCGCGGACGTCTTTCAGCACTCGCCCTTTGGCGATATCCTGAACTCCCTAAAGTCTCCCTCTCTGTCAGGAGAGCCCTGGCCGGACTATGGTCAGCAGGGTTGCGATGTGGACGACGAAGAAATTCGAAACCCACCCACCATCCACTTTGTAGCCACTGTCGATGATCTAACCGACATGCTCGACTTCGACTCTGAAGACATTGACAGTATGGACGCCGATGAAGGAGACGACCAAGAACCAGCACCTATAGGGCACTGGAAGGCCACCTCGTCATATGACATATACATGGTGGACACCCCCAAAGCAGGGGATGGCGATGAAAAAGCGGAGGACGACCCCTCCAAGAAGCAACCCAAGCACCGACGTCAGCGGCGCCGCTCTAAATCACGCCAAAGCAAGAACGGCGAATACGGCACCGGAGACATCAACACCCCGGACAGTGCCGAAGACATCCCACTCCAGCAGGATTCAGCGTAGGAGGACGAAGGAGCCAGCCCTCATGAGAGAGCGGCCAACAGAGTGGTCGAGGACGACAATTATATGCCTCCCTCCGAAGACGAGGCAAGCCTCGACGACGACGAATTCGTCGTGCCAGAGGATCCCGTCGAACAAGAGCGTTTCAAACGCAGGCTTATGGCCACGGCAAGCAGCCTCAAGAAAAAACAGCAGCAGCTTAGAGCTGACCAAGACCTGCTAGCCGACAGATGGACTGAAGTCCTGGCGGCCGAAGAGTATAAACTCGAACGCCCCTCCAAGAGTTACCCAAAGCGCAAGCTGCTACCCCAACTAGAGGAGGAAGCAACTAAACCTACATCACCGGCGTACGATGCGCCCGATCGGCCACCCCGTGGCCGCGACAGAGAGGCCCTTCGGCCCTCAATCCAAGCCGCACCCCGGCGCTGCTCTAAGAATACCAGAGCATGGGGAAACGTAACACACTTGCAAGACGTATTGGAGGATAAGGCAAGGCAAACAAGATCGATCTATGGATCGCGCGGGCGCCCCACATCACATGACGATAACCGTCACACCGGATATGATAAATACAGCCAGGCCGAATACAACAGACCAAGCTCATCCGAGCTGCGTCGCGATATAGCCTAGTACAGGGGCGCCGCACACCCACTATGCTTCACAGACGAAGTAATGGATCATCAAATCCTCGAGGGTTTTAAACCCGTAAACATCGAATGATACGATTGCACAACTGATCCCGCGGTATGGATCGAGGATTATCTCCTTCATATCCACATGGCCCGTGGTGATGATCTATACGCCTTCAAATACCTCCCGCTCAAGCTTAAAGGACCAGCTCGACATTGTCTTAACAGCTTGCCAGCAGAGTCAATTAGTTGCTGGGAGGACCTGGAATCCGCATTCCTTGACAACTTCTAGGGCATTTATGTGCGACCACCAGACGCCGATGACCTAAGCCACATAATCCAGCAGCCAGAGGAATCGGCCAGACAATTCTGGACACGGTTCCTAACCAAGAAAAATCAAATAGTCGACTGTCCGGACGCCGAGGCCCTTGCAGCCTTCAGGCACAACATCCGAGACGAATGGCTTGCCCGGCACCTAGGACAGGAAAAGCCGAAATCTATGGCAGCCCTCACGACACTCATGATCCGCTTTTGCGCGGGCGAAGACAGCTAGCTAGCTCGTAGCAATAACATAACCAAGAGCCCTGGCAATTCGGATACCAAGGACAACAATGGCAGGTCACGTCGCAACAAGCACAAGCGCCGCATTAACAACGACAATACCGAGGATATGGCAGTCAATGCCGGATTCAGAGGCTCTAAACCCGGTCAGCGGAAGAAGCCATTCAAAATAAACCCTCCGGGCCCATCCAGCTTAGACCGGATACTCGATCGCTCGTGCCAGATACACGGCACCCCCGAACAACCAGCCAACCACACCAACAGGGACTGTTGGGTGTTCAAGCAGGCAGGCACGTTAAGTTCTGAAACCAGAGACAAGGGGCTGCATAGCGATGACGAGGAGGAGCCCCAGCCGCCGAACAACAGAGGACAGAAGGGATTCCCCCCGCAAGTGCGGATGGTGAACATGATATACGCAACCCACATCCCCAAAAGGGAGCGGAAGCGTGCTCTCAAGGACGTCTATGCATTGGAGCCAGTCGCCCCAAAGTTCAACCCATGGTCCTCCTGCCCGATCACTTTTGATCGAAGGGACCACCCCACTAGCATCCATCATGGTGGATTCGCCGCATTGGTCCTAGACCCAATTATCGATGGATTTCACCTCACCAGAATCCTCATGGATGGCGGCAGCAGCCTGAACCTGCTTTATCAGGATACAGTGCGAAAAATGGGTATCGATCCCTCAAGGATTAAACCCACAAAGACAACCTTTAAAGGCGTCATACCAGGTGTAGAAGCCAGCTGTACAGGCTCGGTTACACTCGAAGTGGTCTTCGGATCCTCGGATAATTTCCGAAGTGAAGAGTTAATCTTCGACATAGTCCCATTCCGCAGTGGCTATCACGCCCTGCTCGGACGAACCGCATTTGCAAAATTCAATGCGGTGCCGCACTATGCATATCTCAAGCTCAAGATGCCAGGCCCTCGCGGAGTCACCACGGTAAATGGAAACACCGAACGCTCTCTCCAAACGGAGGAGCACACGGCGGCCCTGGCGGCGGAAGTACAAAGTAGCCTCTCAAGGAAATTCTCCAATCCAAGTGTTAAATGTCCGGACAACGTCAAGCGAGCCCGAAGTAACCTACAACAAAGCCGGCTGGCATGTTCCGAGCAAGCATAGCAGTGCGGCCCCAACCCCAGCCCTCGCCAGATGGTGATATCGGTACCACGCGTACATAATTACGCTTTAGAAATACCATGGGCATAAGGGGAGGGGCACAACTACGGCATGCCCAGAATGCGGCTCAACCGCACTAAGGGGTTCCCTATTGCGCCGTTTCTTTTTTATATACTTTCAGGACCCAACTATTCGGAAGGCCTGTCCGGCAATACACCCGCCGAACACACGATGCAACAGCAGGGAGAGAATAAGCCGCGTCAAATGTCCAGGTGGTCTCCATAACGAGCTTAATACCTGTTTTACTTAAAGTCCCGCAGCTTGCCCCTGGAGGGGGACATGTCCCATCTCTTGCTTATCGCACTATTAAAAAAGGTCTGCTTTCATAGCAGCCCTTTTTTAATAAACAATACATAGCTCTTATCTATTATTGTACTCATCTATTTTTTATACAAATATGTTCAGTCATGACATTATGCAACCATACACTTTGGTACGGCCAATACACCAGGGGCTTAAGCACCCCATAACATGGTGTGAGAAGACCGAACACTCTCACGAGTGCAGCACCCCGAACTTATAGCACTATATGCATCGGCTCCGAATCATGTCTTGGGTCAATAGTTGGGTTTGCCCGGCTCCCATGTTTTGGTACCTTACGTTCCGCAATGTTGGCTAAGGTAGCACTGGGAGAACTACTGCGATTGTGTCCCAATTGAGCTGGGTTAACACCTTAGTAGAGAAAGCTAAAACTGACCGTCATGATAGTGCGAGAGACCGGTCGCTGTTCGCGAGGTTTTTCGAGTCCTTAAAGACTTATGCCGCTTAGAGCGAGGAGCCGGACTTATCCGGCCTAGGCGTGGATAGCGCCCCGAACTCAGTCTTCCGAATACTAGGGGCTTCACAAAAATTTAAAATTATAGAATTCTATGGCTAAGTGAGAGTGATAAAGCATTATAAGTCCGACGGCCTGGTTCGTTGTGCTGAGCGCCTCCCTAGATGGACCCAAGAATGGGAACAAGAGCGCTTAGGTTTATCCCGAACACCCCAGCACTCGTGGCATGGGTGTAGAAGCCGACGACTTGCATCTCTCAGATTTGATAAATGGCCGCACAGAAGGTAATATTTTAAATTAACAAAGCATTGCTTAACGCATATGAACAAAGTTTTCAGCGTACAGGATAACAGATGCTAGTCTACTCAAAAATTACATCTTTGGAGCATTCACCCGCTATAAGGCGGGCACCCTTCAGGATGCCCTTATAATACATCTCGGGCGTGCGATACTCCTTGCCCGGCGGTGGCACGTTCGTCAAAAGCTTCTCCGCGTCCAGCTTGCCCCAGTGCACTTTAGCATGGGCGAGGGCCTGACGGGCACCTTCAATACAGACGGAGCGCTTGATGACCCCAATCCACGGATGCGTGTCCACCAGCCGCCGCACCAGACCGAAGTAGCTCCCAGGCATGGCTTCCCTAGGCCACAGCCGAACTATGAGGCCCTTCATGGCCTGTTCGGCCACCTTGTGGAGCACGACCAGCTGCTTCAGCTAGTCGCTCAGGGGCACCGGATGTTCGGCCTCAGCATACTGAGACCAGAACACCTTTTCCGTCGAGCTCCCCTCCTCGGCTCGGTAGAACGCGGTAGCATCAGACACACTACGGGGCAGATCGGCGAACGCTCCTGGAGAGCTCCGGATTCGGGTAAGTAACAGATAATTTACTTTTATATTCTTGCTTTGCATAAAGAAAGCCTTACCTGCTGCTATCTTCTTCATCGCCGCGATCTCCTGGAGGGCCTTCTGGGCTTCGGCCTTAGCGGTCTTGGCACTCTCAAGAACCAAGGCGAGCTCGGACTCTTGAGTCTTCGAGTCACGCTCCAAACTCTCGTGTTTTTCCACGAGAGCCTGGAGCTCTTGCCGCACCTCCGCCACCCGCGCCTCCTGCTTCTCTCACTTGGTGCGCTCCAAGGCCGCACTGTTTTCGGCCTTGGACACTGCTTCCTTCAGGGTCGCCACCTCGGTCGTGGCCCCCTGCAACATTTACGTTGGTCCTGTCATTATTTGCAACCAAGTATTTCTATATACATTTACATGCGGTATTACATACCCTCCTTGTCCTCGAGCTGCTTTTCGGCACAGCCGAGCTCGCTCTCGGACCGCTCGAGGCTCTCCTTCAATGCATTGACCTCCGCAGTCAGTGCGGCAGAGGTCAGCAGCGCAGCCTACATTCCCATATTGACATATTTTTGTTAGACTCCTGCGTATATCTTTTTAGTTCCTCAGCTCGGCTTTTCTTTCCGAACGCCGAACTGAGCATCAGGGGCTACTGTCTATGCGGTAATATTTTTATATGTTTTTGAACACATACCTCAAAGCCTGTTAACAGACTTGTACAGGCTTCTGTCAGCCCGCTCTTGGCGGACTGAACCTTCTGAATCACCGCACTCATAACCGTGCGGTGTTCCTCGTCGATGGAGGCGCCGTTAAGCACCTCCAGCAAATTGTCCGGCGCCTCCAGATGGACGGAGGTCGCCGGCGCCGTAGGCTTGCCCTTCTTATGAAGGCGCCGCCTGTCGGACTCTGCAGCCGTTGATGGTTCCGGAGCAGTGTCCGGCCCGGGGCCGGACTTAGATCCCTCGGGGGCTTTACCCCCTTTGGGACTGGAGTCCGGGAGGTCGCCTTGAGGCGCCTCCAGGACCACCTCCTCCTGGTTCAGTTCCTTTTGGGACTCCACCTCGGCGTCGTCCGCAGGGAGAGGGGAGGAGGCCGTCGGAAGTGAAGCGTTGTTCACATCCGACGAATTCAGGGAGCCGCTCGACGAATCACCGAGCTGAGCTCTAGGCGGACTGCATAATTAAATTCGGCGCCAGAAGCTACCGAATAATAGAGGAACGCCATAAGTCATTCAGTTAACCGGACACTTACGATTTTGCCAGGGGCTTGACCCTGGATGGCCATTCCTCCCCGCCGTCTTCGGCATTGGAGGCGTAGTCCGGCAGAAGGGTCTTCCCCTTCTTGGACCCTCCGGCCTCCCCAGTTGGGGCGGCCTTTCTTTTATTTCCTCCCCCGTTGGAGGAGGAGAGGCTTCTTCTTCCTCCTCCTCCTCGTCTTAAGAGGCGGAGGGTGCTCCGGGGTTGTCGGGCGATGAATCCGACACCACCGGGTGCCGGGAGCTCTTTCGAGTCTCTGTGGCCTTCTTCTTGGCCTTCTTCTCCGGCACCACGTGAGGTGCCGGAACCAGCAACCCCGTCAATCGGGCATCCGTTGGGTCTTCAACCAGTCTTATCAAAGGTAGGGGAGTTTAGATCCCGCATAGAGTCAGACTATGAAAGACAAGAGTCCCGTAAAGGGTAGAATAGCTTACCTCGTTGGCCTGGCGCCGCGAGCTGAATCCGCGACCTTCGGTAGTGGATGCGGGGGCCTCGGCGCCCTTGAACAACACCTTCCAGGCATCTTCGTACGTGGTGTCGAAGAGCCTGCTCAAGGTTTGGTGTTGTGCCGGATCAAACTCCCACAATTTGAAGGCCCGTTGTTAGCATGGGAGGACCGGGCGGATAAGCATGACCTGGACTACGTTGACGAGCTTGAGATTCTTGTTCAGTAGCTTTTTGACGCAGGTTTGGAGTCCGGTCAGCTCTTCCGAATCTCCCCTTGTTAGGCTCGTCTCTTTCCAGGAGGTGAGCCGTGTGGGAAAGCCAGATCGGAATCCGGGGGCTGCTTCCCATTTGGGGTCGCGTGGCTCGGTGATGTAGAACCACCCCGATTGCCACCCTTTTGTTGTCTCCACAAAGGAGCCCTCGAGCCATAGGAAGTTGGCCATCCGGCCCACCATGGCACCTCCACACTCCGCTTGGCGGCCGCCCACTACTTTCGTCTTGACATTAAAAGTCTTCAGCCATAATCCGAAGTGGGGCTGGATGCAGAGAAAGGCCTCACACACGACGATAAACGCTGAGATGTTGAGGATGAAGTTCGGGGCCAGATCGTGGAAGTCCAGACCATAGTAGAACATGAGCCCCCGGACGAACGGGTGAAGAGGAAAACCCAGTCCGCGTAGGAAATGGGGAAGAAAAACAACCCTCTCATGGGGCCTGGGGGTGGGGATGAGTTGCCCCACATCTGGAAGCCGGTGCGCGATGTCGTCAGGCAGGTATCTGCCCTTCCTCAGCTTTTTGATTTGCCCCTCCATGACGGAGGAGGCCATCCATCTACCTCCCGCTCCAGACATGATTGGAGAAGGTTGAGGTGGGAAGTGCGGGCTTGGGCGTTGGAGCTCGAGCGCGCAGGGACGAATAAGCAAAGGAGGAAGAAGGCGTAAATGGAAAGGGTAGATTCTTATCCCCTTATATGGGCGGCCGAAACTACGAGCCCCCACCGGCCTAATAAAACTCGCTTATCTCCCAAGCGCTGTGGTTAATGGCGCGGTTGGGTTACCCGCGCCCGTATTGATGAGAATCCCGGAATAAGAGGACACGATCTCTGCTTTGACAAGACGTGCCAAGGAAACCGCCTCGCTAAACGCGCTGAGGTGGGACAGTAAAATGATCGAATAAAGGCTTGGCCGTGGCGTGATGTCACGCTGTGGAATATGTTAGCATATTAGATTTGTGCGGATATTATTCTCTCTACGGTGGTATGTGGAACTTATTTTTGCAGAGCCGGACACTATCCTTGTGTTCAACATCTTCTATAAAGTATTCGGAGGAGGAACCCGCCTTGCAATGCCGAAGACAATTTGCGTGCCGGACTCGTCGTCATTGAAGCCTGGTTCAGGGGCTACTGAGGGAGTCCTGGATTAGGGGGTGTCTGGATGGCCGGACTATGACCTTTGGCCGGACTCCCGGACTATGAAGATACAAGATTGAAGACTTCGTCCCGTGTCCGGATGGGACTTTCCTTGGCGTGGAAGGCAAGCTTGTCGATACGATATGAAGATCTCCTCCCATTGTAACCGACTCTGTGTAACCCTAGCCCTCTCCGTTGTCTATATAAACCGGAGAGTTTTAGTCCATAGGACGAACAACAATCATACCATAGGCTAGCTTCTAGGATTTAGCCTCTCTGATCTCGTGGTAGATCAACTCTTGTACTACCCATATCATCAATATTAATCAAGCAGGAGTAGGGTTTTACCTCCACTGAGAGGGCCCGAACCTGGGTAAAAACATCGTGTCCCTTGTCTCCTGTTACCATCCGCCTAGACGCACAGTTCGGGACCCCCTACCCGAGATCCGCCGGTTTTGACACCGACACCTATCTTATCCAAGACAAAAACTCTTGCATGGCAGGGGATACACTAGTAGAATAGTAAAAAAATTAACTTATAAGTTGAAGCAAATGAAGCAGATGTCATGCTTAATTACAAAAAAAGACTTGTCGTTGTGACTTACTGTATCTACTTCGAAGTTCTTGTCCAGCTTGATGCTGAAGTGCCTATCATCATCTAGGAAGATACTGTCGCACATGCCACGCTCGTCTTTGCAGTATTTGCAAATACCGAAATCCTTTTCATCGTCAAACATTTCCTATGTTCATAGTTGAAACATTAATTGAAAATCGATCAAAGAGAACTACCAGAATACTCAACACACAAATCCGGGGCACTCGATATTTTCTACATATTCTGGCACAAGTCATGCCAAAATTCACGGA
Organism: Triticum aestivum; assembly: GCF_018294505.1. NCBI lineage: Eukaryota > Viridiplantae > Streptophyta > Magnoliopsida > Poales > Poaceae > Triticum > Triticum aestivum. The sequence goes on from NC_057804.1 coordinate 566,760,361, forward strand.
AAAATCCGGCATGACCTTTGGTAAAATAGGACATATTGAGCGCCTGAAATTTGCCGGAACGAAAATGAATCAACACTCCGGCAAAACATAGGCCACTCGGAGGTGTAACCTGCAAACATGACCGGCCACTTGGGCAAGCACATATCCTATTTGAGCAACACAAGATATACATTTCAAAATATCTTATAGGACTCATATTGACATGAGCATTGAATAAGAAAAACCAAATCATAAAATAAATAAGTATTCAAATTAGCATGCATTCAATAAGCAAAAGTAAATCATCTCTTGCGTCCGTACATCATTGAATATTATCACTAATACATCCCAAATAGTATCATACATATAACATCACTAATACAACTAAAGCCCTAGCGAACGACGGGTATCGGCGCGGGCGGTGGACACCCAAAAAGAAGGAACCATCACAGGATCATAGCTCCAGTGAGATCCCTGGAGAACCTGCCAGGTATTAGAGAATCTGTGCTCCAGCGCAACCAAGTAGTGACGGACGTGCGCTTCCTCCTTGCTAACAGGGTGACGTACCACCTCCACGGGGTCCTCAAGCCTCTCGGCCGTCATTGACCCACGCGACCGCCACCAAAGAACGTTCGGGTCAACGACGGGCTGACTCCTCACCAAGCTGCGCCCCCCGACAGGTAGCGCCTCCCAATACCAGCCCGACGGAGCCCAATTCCGAACATGGCCCATCTGGTCAAGCAGGTGTCCTTCGCCGAGTCGACGACGAGGATGCGGGATAGGCATTGTCGACGTTGATGCGGGAAAAATTGCTTTAACTAAAAAAATAACAACAAATGTGACATGTTCAACTAGTTCTATTAATTCAACTAGTTCTTACTAAAAATAAACTTACTATAAATAAAAATAAACTAGTACCTAATTAGTACCTAGTTCTTACTAACTAATTAGTACCTAGGAACTACTGCCCTAATTACCATCTAATTTGATGGGGTGGAAAGTGGTAGCGGATAATCCAAAATTTGATGCAATAGATGAACCCTAACTAATTTGATGCAATTAAAATTTGAAGAACCCTAGGCAGAGGTAGGGGAGGGGGAGGAGCAGGCGTGCTCACCTCGGGTGCCTACGGCGAGGCAGGGGCAGGCGGCGTCGAGGTCGGGGTCGGAGATCGGACGCGCGATGGAGGGCGGCATCGAGGTCGGGGTCGGGGGTAGCGTCAAGGTCGGGGGCGGCATCAAGGTCGGTGTCGGGGGCGGTGTCGAGGGTGTGCGGAGAGCGATGGGAGAGCGTGGATCTGCAGGGGTAGACAGACAGACAGACGTGGTAGTTGAATAAGGAGGGGTAGACAGACAGACGATGTGGTAGTCTTCGACCGTCGAAGACTACCCAGCTATGTTCCTTTTAAAAGCCTTGACAACACATGGTTTCGATCCTGCCACTGCATCATACATGGTTTTAAGAAAATAGTCCGGAAGCCTATGCTTGCCCTCATCATCATGAAAACTTCCTACGTCCCTTGGTCCCCTATCCCTTTGTGTAGTAACGAATGCTAATGCAAGAGCACATGTTTCAACAAACAATTTGGTCAAAACAATTCTTTTCCTCTTCCGTCTTTTATTTTATTCATTTATCCACTCAACCAACTCCAATTGATCCGACATTGGGTTGTACAACTCAATTATCTAGTCATAAGCAAATCAAAGAGACATCACATACACAAAGGCCAAATTACCGAACAAATTTATGCAAGAAACTAAGTGGTTAATCTAAGAGCAGAAGATATGAATAGTTTGCATTGCATTTTTAATGGAAGTCTATGAATGATTTATTTTTGAAAAGGAGGATGTACCCCCGGCCTCTTCATCTGGACATGAATGCAACCATTTTATTAATTATTCACAAAGACCATACAAAGTAATACATCAGTAAGCCTCAAGCCACCATCTGGGCAACACTTGTTGCTACTCCTATTCCCTTGATGAAGGGGTGCCGAATGTCCAAGCCAAATACCAAACAGACATAGCACCAAAGCCTAACATCTAAAGCCGAATGCCCCAGCCCAGCCACATACCAGGACTGGGTCACACACCGGACCGGTGCACTCTCAGAGGCCGCCACCGCCATCTTCCACCGGTCCATCTCTAGAGCAGGAACTGACGCATCGACCTTGCCTGGCCTACCATCGACGCCACCACAGTGCCAGATAACACCACCATCCTGCACGTATTTGTCCCCACGCGCCCGTCGTCAAACCTCCGTAGCGCCATGCCGCCGGGATTCGCCATCGACCTTGCGGTAGATGTAACACCGCTCCTCCTCTTGTCCCCTCCAGGCAAAACTTACTCTAAAATGGTGCCCCCAGGAGGGACAATGGCATCGAAGGTGCCATCATCATCCGATCTAGTAGACTCAGATCTAGGATTTCCCCCGGAGCATCACGAGTGGGGTGTCATGACCTGCAAAAACGATGCCTCGAGAAGGAAATGATGTCACAGACGCCGCCATCGTCCACCATGACCGTAGTCGGCACGATTTTCACCGGAAGTCGCGGCCCCCGATCTCGCAGCTGACTGGAATTGTACGGAGCCTCGCCATGAAGACGAAAGCCACCGTCGGCACCCTGGCAGGGAGCCTCGAGCCGCCCCTCACCAATCCCTCCATGTAATGCTGGTTGGAAAAAACCATGCGGGGCAGACCTGGATGGGATGCCAGATCCGCGGCTTCCGCCTCCACCCATCTCCAGGCACAGACTCCACCAAGGGAAAGAGCACCATGCGTGCCATGGATCTGGCAGCCGCCACACAGGCGAGGGGCACCGCCCTACCTGCTGCTCGCGTATCCAAAGCCGGAGTCTACAACTTATATACCTCATTCTTCCACATTATCAATGCTAGTTTACTTTGAACTACAAAGGTTTGTTGTTTTCCTTTGGTTCAATTTCATGTTATGTATTACTTATTATGTAGTCCACTTTTCTGTTGGAATGAGTCGAGATTATGCCTGACGACTTTTATCTGAGTTTAATGGTTAAAAACAGCCATATACTCTAGGACTCCCATGTATCAGAGCCCTACAGGAGAATATCCTCTAGCAAAACCATCAAGATTTTAGTTCTCTGTGGCACTGGCGAGATGCCAGCTTGCCGTTGCCGGCAATGGGCCCCACAGTCAATTGCTACATGTTGCCAACAAAAATGTTTGCTAATTGAACTTATTATCTGTGTGTATGCTAGATTTTGAATAGAAATTGGCATTTGCTTGGTCATTCCTACAGGGGCATGCAAGTGTAGCAGCATTTGCTGACTGTATTTCGGCACTAAATTTATCCAGTAGTCAAAGAGTATTGAAAATGGAGTGAATTGCAGAAAACCACCACATTTCAGCTTAGGTTTGCAGGAAACACCCTTCTACGTTTTTGCTGCAGAAAACACTGATTTTTTTTTCTAATCTTTTGTAGAAAGCACCAAACCTCCTGTTCGGGCAGTTTAAGCACTATTATGACAGGTGGGATCCTGTCTTGTCAACGTGGCTCACGGCCGTGAGCTGACGCCGTCTAACGGCACTACAGTGCCCACTGTTGCGCCGATAGAAACCAGCTCAGCTCTCTCATCTGCCTCGCCCTCTCCTCTCGTCACTCTGCTCTCCTCTCCTCACTCTGTTCTTCTCCCCCGATGCCGCCACAACGCCGGCCGCCGTTCTGCTGCTCCCCCGTGGCCATGGTGTCGTGGAGCGACGAGACCAGTGAGGATTCAGTCATGAACATCTCCTCCTCCTGCGATGGCATCATCAAGGTCAGTTTGCTACAGCTAGGGTTAGGGTTAGTGATTTGGGGATTTTGTGAATGAGCTCAAGCTGAACCTAGGTTTATCTTTGCTTGCTCCTCCCGCAGCTTCCAGCTACGATGCACGATCCGACTTTCAATGGCACTGACGCAGATGTGAGTGTTTTGTGCGAACACGGCGAGCCGGCCGAGCACTTAGTTGCATTTGAAGGGATGCACACCGACAGGAGGTTTCTAGGATGTGCTAAGAAGGTATGATCCTTTATAAGTGAAGGTTTTCATTGCTGAATGTGCTAAGTTTGGTATTTCTTTACCTTTACCTGACATGCCTTGTCATCAGATGGTACACATTGTTTATTGTGGTTAGTGATTACTGCTTTGTTTATCAAGTTGTTAAGCTTGGTTAAGTGCTTAGTCTTTGTTTAACTTGTTTTATCCAGTGAGTGGATGGTTGTCATTGTTTATTATGGTCAATGCTTAATTACTTGTTTAACAGTGGTCATTGTTTATTTGTTTGCCGTGTGATATGTTTGCTGCACATATTAGACCCCCTGAACATGTTAGCTTATGGAGTATGGCACTTAACAATGGTCTTCACCATACTCACTTAGATGATTCTTTATTGTTTGATTGGAGCTTTTTATTGTTTATTTATAGGAAGGCATAAACTATGGAGTAGTTCAATGGATTGATTTTGAATGGCCAGACTCAATGGAGAAGGCATTGGCCAAGTTATGGGATATGTATGAGGAGAGTAAGTCAGGTAGGACCAATGACAATCTGGAGAGTTCCTTTGTAATCCACAACCTGACAGAAGAGAAGAAGAAACTACAGGAGAATTATGACAGTCTGTATGCTGATGTCAATGCTCTCTTGGATGCCCAGCAACAGAGGGGTCTGGAGTTGAGCAATCAGAAGGAGCAGAAGCAATGTCTTGATGTGAAGATTGCAGAGCTAGAAACTGTAGTGGGCAACTTGAAGTTAGAGCTGGCAAAGAAAGAGGAGGAGAAGAAGAAAGTACAGGAGGACTATGACAGTTTGTATGCTGATGTCAATGCTCTCTTGGATGCCCAACAGCAGAAGGGTGTGGAGTTAAACAATCAGAAGGAGCAGAAAGAATATGTTGATTTGAAGATTGCTGAGCTAGAAACTTTAGTGGGCAACTTGAAGGCAGAGATATCAAAGAAAGAGGAGGAGAAGAAGAAGAAGCTGCAAAAGTATGAGACTTTAGTGAACCTGACAGGTGCTCAAGCCAATGTGATTAGGAACTTGAAGTTCAATCATTTGAAGGAGAAGGAAAGGCTGACAGAAGAGAGGCTTAAATTGCAGCATCACATTTCTGAGCTTCAAAAGTTTGAGGAGAAGATAAAGCAGAAGCTTCAAGGGGTGAAGGCCATCTTAGATGAGTAGGGGTATCTTCTAGTATGATAATCATCTATCTGTATGTAGATGATAGTCTTCTATGCAAAACTTTAGTATGAACTTGGTCCTCAACTACTTTAACTATGTATTTTGTGATCCAAGGTGTTGGATCCAGCAGTGTTGTAATGTAGATGATAATCATCTATTTAGTACTGTAGTTTGAATTTGTGAAACCAGTAATCTAAGTATGTATGTTGTGATCCATTGTGTTGGATCCAACCTTGATGAACCTTAATGAATGTGAGTCAAATTTGATGTTATATACTTTATGTGCTTAGTACAATTTGATGTTATATCCATTGTGTTATATGGCCCTAGGGGCACCTTGACTCTCATGTCATCGATTCATCGACAGAATGGCCCTAGGGGTACCTTGACCACCATTTCATCGATTCATTGACAGAATGGCCCTAGGGGCACCTTGACCACCATTTCATGTATTCATCGACAGAATGGCCCTAGGGGTACCTTGACCACCATTTCATCGATTCATCGACAGAATGGCCCTAGGGGTACCTTGGCCCTCATGTCATCGATTCATCGACAGAATGGCCCTAGGGGTACCTTGACCACCATTTCATCGATTCATCGACAGAATGGATCAAATTGAACATGGTAGCAGCCAGACCATCATATTGATCATCAAATTGAACATCATAATAGCAAGACCATCATATGGATCAAATTGAACATGGTAGCAGCCAGACCATCATATTGATCATCAAATTGAACATCATAACAGCAAGAACAACATTATAGTGCATAATTCTCATAAAAGCAAGACCATCAATAGTAGTTATTATAGTACCATAACATTAAATCAGCATAAGTTCCCAAAATAGATCATAGCAACTAGCAGTTTTGCCTGATCACATCATCAACAGTTTTTCCAAAGCACATTAGTTCCCTGAAGCATAAAAGTAATGCTTCAGCCTTGATGGTTTCTTCCTCTGTCTTGGTGCCAAGAAGGATGTCCTAGCTGGAGTTGCTGAGCTGCTTGGCCTCCTAGTTGGAGCTGCTGAGCTCCTTGCCCTCCTAGGTGGAGCAGCTGAGCTGCTTGGCCTGCTTGCTGGAGCTGCTGTGCTGCTTGGCCTGCTTGCTCGAGCTGCTGTGCTGCTTGCCACTGGTGGTGTCCTATTTGCTGGAGCTAAAACAGATGAAGCTGCAGTAGTAGATGTGGTACCCTCCTCTATCCTATTTGACTGCATTTGAAAATGGCAGCAAGTTAATACATTCAAAGTGGTACAAAACAGAAATAGATGACAACAAGTATGCAAACAGAGACTAACCTCATGCCAGTTCTTTCTCATTGCTAGAGCTGGCTTTAGTGTTTTGTGGCAAGATGTGTATCTGTGACCCACAAGATTGCAATTGATGCATGTAATTGATGCCATCCTAGATGTATCTTTAGGTGCTGGTGGCTCAAACTGGCTCCTTCTCCTTTTGGTTTGCTTCTTCCCTGGTTTATCCTTGAAAACTGGGGGTTCTATGTCTCTAGTTTTGGTCTTAGGCCAGAGGTCAGGTCCAGGTACAGGAAATATGATGGGACTGTATGCAGCCAGATACATAGGCTTTTTGAAGAAGTCATGCACAAAATCTTCAGGCCTTAATTTGGCTTTGGTAATAGCAGAGACTGCATGATTGCATGGCACAACAGTCATATCCCATTTTCTGCACCCACATGTCATGTGCTGCAAGTTAACTGCATAGATATTCTCATTGCTTGTCACTTGGTAAATATTTTGGCCCAACCATCAATGCTTGACAGTTCCTAGAGTGTTTCTTTGCTTCTTCAAGTAACTCAACATATGTTGGACATATTTCCCACTTGGCTAACTCTGTCTTACTCCTATTTGTATTGAACCTGACCATCAACTTAGTCCTGATTCCATCTACCATGGTCTTTATTTGTTTACCCCTCACATCTAATATCATCTTGTTGAACACCTCACTAATATTGTTGACAACTAGGTCAGTTTTGCAGTTGAAGTCCATGGCATATCTAGCCCAAGCATGTCTAGGAATTTTATTTAACCAAGTCCAGGCAGCCTTACACTCTACTTTAAGAGCATCCATTGCAGCAAGATGGCCATGTTCAGTATAGGAGTAACTTGCCTTATCCATGAACTTCTTTAATTCTGACCCCCTAAAACCAGTAGTCTGGATATTTTGGTAGATGTGTCTAAGGCAGAATCTTTGGGGGCAATTGGGGAAAACCTAACTCACAGCTTTCAGAAGACCCTATTTGGAGAAATGACCAAACTTACTAATAAGAAAAGAATTTTAACTACTTCTACCAATTAGTATGAACTACTTATAACAACTAGTAATGAGCAATGAAAATATTAACTACTTCTAGCAATTACTATGAAATACTTATATGAACTAGTAATGACCAATGAATACTAAGCAAATTATATATTACCTTCTGTCTATCAGAGATTATGGTGTAAAAACCAAATCTCCCAGATTCTCCACCAATAGCTGCCTTCAATTCTGTGAGAAACCAGGTCCAACTCTTTGTGTCTTCTTTGTCCACAACTCCAAAGGCAATGGGATAGATGTTATTATTCCCATCCCTTCCTGTGGCAGCAAGGATTTTTTGGCCAGTTGAGAGCTTGATGAAACATCCATCCACACCTGCAATGGCACACAAGGTATGTTATAAACAAAGTATGGTGCACCACATTTATGTCATATATAACGCAGTTTAGTAGTCACCTATGAATGGCATGCATCCATTCAGAAATCCCTCCTTGCAAGCATTCAAACATATGAACAAACCATGGAACCTTGGATTGATGCTTGGATGGTCTTTTAGGAACTTAGTAGTGACAATGCACCTACTACCTGGATTGGTGTCTAACACAGCCTGCAAGTAATCCCTTATCCTGGTGTATTGCCCCCTCTGATCTCCTTGCAGCACCTTAATAGCATTATTCTTAGCCCTGTAGGCCATGTGAGTGTTGATCTTTACTCCATACTTGCTCTTCAGATTTTGCATTATTGTACTTATTGATGTATTCAAGTCTGTTCTTATTGCTTCTAAAACTTCATGTTTAACCCACTTTGTAGTCACCTTGGTGCTCTCTGCTACAGCTGGACATGTGTGCAACAAATTAGTTTTCCTAATGCAGAAAGTTTTCTCTTTTCCCACCACAGAAGCTGCAATGAAAAAAGGGCAGTCTTCATGTGTGCACACAACTATAATTCTGTCATTGCAGTTCCTATGAAACTGATAGTTTCTGTTCTGTGCTGTGTGGAAAGTGAGAAGTGCCCTTCTAAATTGGTACACATTATCAAAGCATAACTTCTTAGCAAACTTCAGCTCTGGGCTCTCTCTATCCTCATGATACCATACCCTTGGCTTGGGTTTTTTAGCCCTAGACTTACTGCCTAGCACAAATGCTAGGGTACAACCCCATCATCTTGCTCCTCCTTCAAATCAGCAGGATCTGGATCCTCATTAGATGATGGTACCCAAACATCCTCAAACTGTTGCTCCAAACTAGCATGCGATCTTGTGGTTGGCCTCTTTCTTACTTTCAACTTCTTCCTCTTTTGCCCCTGTGGTAGCACCTCCTTTTCAAGTTCCTCATGATCTCCATGCTCCTCTTGGTCTACATTTTCCTCATGCACTTCCTCTTGTATCTCATAAGGTTCATCTACATTTGTGTCACCTTCAAAATGTAAGAGTGGGTCCTTTCTCTGCCTCTTTAGCTCAGCCATCCTAGCCATGAAATCCTCATCTTCCTCCAAGTCAGAGTCATCTTCAGTTAGTAGCACAGGAAGTTTCCTTTTCACTGCCTGCACCCTCTCAACATTCTTCTGATGCTGCTTAAATCTCTGAATTTTTGATCTCCTTCTAAGCTCCATACTTCTTTCTAACTCCTGTTGCTCCATGTCAACATCATCTCCATTGCCTTGCTCAATATCAACATCTGCTTCATTGCCTTGCTCCATATCAACATTGTGGCTCTGCTGTGTGGAGAAAAACTGGATTGGTTCAGGCTCCTCAACTACTGCATCTCTTTTTGATACTTTGGATGGTGACTTGTACAACACCCCAACATCATTCACCTCATATACAGTGCTCTCTCCAACATTGCCTATAGGAACTTGCTGATCACAAATATAACCTCTGTTTATATCTGCAGGTCTGGGCTCACTACCCCTAACTATTGTCAGGTTTACTATGTTCTGATCTTTATTGGCAATGTCATCCAACATCTCATCCACCTTGTCATCATCACATATCTCCTCCAAACCAGCTACTCCCAACCCAGCATCCCTCACATAATACATATAGTCTTTACTTCCATATCCTGCTGTCTCTATGAGTGCTAACAGATTGAAAAAAGTGATGTCTGAAACACACATAGTCCTTTCCAAGTTATCCATGTCATGAAAGTGCAGTCTAACCTCCCAAACATCATCAAACAAGCTACAAAAAGGAACAATTCTTGTACTTATTAATTAAACAGTATAACACTAACTACAAACAATACAAGTGACATATTTAAAATATACTATGCATACCAATTTCAATAAGGCTATGTTGCTTGCCACTAAAAAGAGCAGATGAACACTTAGTACTAGGCAAAAGATCCATTTTTGATTTACACACCTAACCCAAGGCTGTCCTGCTTGCCACTACAATCTAAACAGAGCATCCTAACCCAAATAGCAATTAAAATCACAAAAAGTATCACTATATTCTCTCCTAAACAGAGCATACTAATATCACTACAATCTAATGATGTGTTTACACACCTAACCCTAACCCTAACTATGGAATCGACAGAAAATGAGGGGGGTGGGGAGGCAGAGGAGATATCTTACTCCACATCGCCGAATGCAGATGCCCAGTGGTGGCTCCCCGTCGGAGTAGCCTGCACAGCATGGGCCGGAGAGCCGACGGCGCGGTACTCCAACGACGGGGACGGTGGTCTCCTCTGCGGGCCCTGGCTAGGGTTAGAGCTACCGCAAACCTCCTCGGGTGGCTTTGGATCTCCGCCGCCGCCAAACAACCCTCCTGCGCCGTCGCCACCTCCGCCATCCACTCCGCCGCCGGCGTCCGGGCTCGCCGTTGCCATGAATGAGACAGAGATAGAGGAGAGCGCGCCGTCGCGGGGATGGTGGGGGAAATTTCAGATGCGGGAGAGGTGTCGATTCGATCTGGTCTCTTGACCTAGCGGGGGCGTCGGTGGGCATTGTAGCGCCGTTAGACGGCGTCAGCTCGCGGACGTGAGCCACGTCGACAAGACAGGGTCCCACCTGTCATAATAGTGCTTAAACTGCCCGAACAGGAGGTTTGGTGCTTTCTGCAAAAGATTAGAAAAAAAAAATCAGTGTTTTCTGCAGCAAAAGCGTAGAAGAGTGTTTTCTGCAAATCTAAGCTGAAATGTGGTGGTTTTCTGCAATTCACTCATTGAAAATGGTCAGTTAAAGCATCTAACATGGGTTTTGTTTTGATATTTCTTACACATGCATGTTTGTTTACTATGGGCAGCATTATCCTGGCGTCGGCTTTCGAGGGTAAGCAATTGAGTCATGTATGATATATATACGTACCCACTGAAATAAACCCCAATTTATTCAGTTTTTTTCAGCATACCTACTAAAGAAGAAGTTTGTTTGGTGCTTCCTTCTTAGTGCAGGTTATTGGTGGCTGGGATGATGAGATGCTCATTATGCATGTATGAGAAAGATCATTTACAATCTCAAGGCTCTTCGCTGAAGCTGCAGATTAGTTTTCTTCAAACTTGTTGTTGTGAGGTGTCGATTTTTCTTGGTAAGTGAAGATTAGAGATAGAAAATGAAGTATGTTATTAGCTATATATGGGGGTAATTGTGGCAGTTGAGCAATTGCACTGGCTTATCAGATTTTGAGGACAATGGGATGCTGATAGTTCTTTGTTTGTTGATAATTATTGCATGAAAAGATAGATGTTGGCATGAAGTCCCTCGTACTGGCGCTAATTTTGGCTGCTGTCAGTTTAGTTTAGCGTACAATTTCGTTCAAGCCGGCAGCAGCTAGAACTAAGAATGTCAGACAGACATCTGATGGAGGCACACTTGATGAATACAAAACTTTTGAGTTTGTAGCACAATCAACATACATGCAAAACAACGAGTTTACAGAACAATCATATCCCAGACAGCATGAACGACAGGCAGGGAGATGCAAAATAGAGGAGACAGTTATCGTTTTGCCAATCCAAGGTTGCTCTAATTGTCGTGGGGGTTGGGGATGTTGGGATTGACAAGTTTTAGCGCTCGGGCGGCAAACCGTAGAACCGCCTTGGACGACTCGTTCTCTTGTAGGGCGACCTCCGGAAGCTGGTTGATCCTTAATGCAAGATCACGCACCTTGGTCTTCACCTCCTGCATGTACGTATATCATCATTGTCAGACATGGGTTATCTAATGGGATGAGACTTGACTTGAGAGTAAGCAAAATTGCCACACAAGATGGAGGAGAGGGATCGAAACTTACATGACTGCACTGCCTCTTCTTTAGTGCCTCACAGATGACGGTACTTGAATGAGTTCCGTTTACCATCGCAGAAAGTCGATCATCGTTGAGGCCGGTCAGTGAATCCAGAACAAGACGCATCATTTCAGTGTCAAGGGACGCATCAGGTAGCTTGAAGTAACACTGCATCACGGATACGCCCTGCTGATCTGCACACAAACAGACAATGTCCTGTGCTAGCTTCTCCATGAGTCGCTTCTTCATCTCAGGGCTGCATTTCCTGAGTACGTGCTGGAGCAAATAATTGCTGGATGCACCACGTCAAAGGGGTCACAACACACAATCTTGGAAGGGCCTCACAACACACAATCTAGAAAGGGCATTATATAAATTGTAGTACCTGTAGGCTCCGACCGCCAAGCCCATGGCATTCTCAATTAGTAGGTCTTCAATATCTCTGAGAAATTTTCCTGAAGCACGCCCATAAAGCTCGATCAGAAACCCTGACACATGCCTTGCATATTCTCTATTGCTGGTCAAGCACTCGATGCCATGCTCGCACAGAATCTGCAACACATACATTAGTCATCTGAATCAGAGTCACGAGAAAATAAGAAAAACGGGGCAGGAGGAGGCTTTGATCGTTGCACAGTACCCTTGCCAGTGAGGCTGGCCATGCTCTGATCTATTATATTGTACGTATGCATCTAGAGGAGATCGCTGACTGCAACTTAAACATACCTCGATGGACACGATGTTAAAGAGATGCTTAGTCAATTCCTCTTCTCGGGCGCTGTCCATGAGCCTTTTGTTGAGCAAACTGTTGAGCAGCATCTTTATCAGTAAGGGTTGCTCACCCACCGCTGTGATCACCGACCTAAGAGAGTTTATCCTGAATATGCACAATCCAAATTAAGCAATATGTAGCAGGCAGGCAAATTCTGAGTTTATCTTGAACATGCACAATCCAATTAATGAAGCATACAATCAGAAAGTTCCAAATCAAAACTATAAATGCAGCAGGCAAATTCTTACCAGTTGTCAAATTCTTCATCGTTTTTTGTTCTCAACGCAGGGGCCCCCGCCACCCCTTGTACAATTGACTCCAGGTCCTGCCAGTTCCCTCTTGAGTTATGAACTAGCGCGAGGAACACCTTGCTGCCCTCTTTGTCGGCCATCATAGTGCCGATACGTGACCTGACATGGCCGAGCACAATGCGCTACACTTCGTCGTCACTTGATTGAAGTAGGCACACAACTTGTTCAGCTGACAGAGTGGACGTAAGCAGCGGCCCGACGTCCTTCCGTTTGATAAGATCCCTTCGAATAGACGAGGTGAAGTTGCTTGGCCTTGGACGGCTCGATGTCGAAGCCGCCCCAATGTCGAGGTGCCGCGGCAGGCGCGATGTCTGGGCTACGTGCGGGTGCCCCTCCCGCTGCTGCCTTCGCGCCGAGGTCTCCACGAGCGCCATCGGGGCGGAGACCACGGATCCGGTGGGGACGTTGTGGTGATGATGCCCCACCGATGCAGGGGGCGCGCCGTAGTAGGAATCGCCGCCGCGCGGGCCGTAGTAGGCGTCGCCGCCGCGCGGGCCGTAGTAGGCGTCGCCGTCGCGCCGGGTGGGACCCGTGGGTAGTAGGGGCGGTAATGCCCCGCGTGCGAGACGAACTGGTCTTGCTGAGGGCGCGGCGGAAGGAGCTGCTGCTGCTGCTCGGCGCCAGGCGGGACGTGCGGCGAAGGAAGCGAAGCGAAGTAGTCGGCGCCCGGAGGGACGTGCGGCGAGGGAAGCGAAGCGAAGCAGTCGGCCCCCGGCGTGGCGTGCGGCGAGGGAAGCGAAGCCAAGTAGTCGGCGTGCGGCGAGGGAAGCGAAGCGAAGTACTCGGTACCGGGCGGGACGCGCGGCTAGGAAAGGGAAGTGAAGTAATCGGCGCCCGGCGGGAGGCGCGGCGAGGGGAGCGAAGGTGTCAGCGACCTTCCCTGCACTACTACCTGGACTGCACGGTGGGCTGCTCTTGGGCTTTGGGCCTGCACAAAAGCCATGGAAAGCAGCGACTACAAATATGGTGGAGATGGCAACGAGTGACTCGGCTTGGACGGAAGGCTTCGGCCTGGCTGGCGAACTCCCTCTCTGTAGCGTGTTCTTCCTCCTCCGTCTCCTTCCTTCCTCTGCTTCCTCCTCCTGTAATTCTAGATTTGTAGCCAAACCATGGTGATTGAGTGAAACTAGTAGCTGGATCCTAACAATTGGCATTAGAGCCGTTCGATCCTCCTCCAAATTCCTCAAAAATTCTACCAAAATTTTGCTCTCCATCCTCCGCTTGCAACCTGTTCGACAAAATGCCCAGCCACAAATTCGCCTGCCCCGAGGGTGTTCTTCACGCCCGGATCAGTGACGTTCGCCAAGCGGTCACCGTCGACTCGATTCGCCAGTTGTTTCGTCGCTCCGGTGATGGATATGTGATCTGCGCCTACGAGCGGATGGTGAAAGGGATGTACGGTGTGGAGGTGTACGTCGAGTACCGGTCTCGATGGAGGGCGGCCCGAGCTCGAGCTGCTCTCGATGGCCATGCTTTGTATGATGGCTGCTGCATCCTTGCTGTCGACCTCATCCAAACGGTCTACACCACCATCACCATGCCGGATGAAGACGGCATGTCACCCTCGTACTTCTACGACGACACTCCCTACGCGGAGTGGGTTGCAGCGTTGGCCGCGGTCGAGCGCCATGATGAGGCGCCCGCTACATCCACCGACGACCTCCAAGTCGAGGCGTCCATGAGCACCGTCGGCGCCACTTCGTCCGAGCTCGCCGCGCCTACGCCACCAACTCCATCCGTGACTGCTGACAGCGTCGCCCTGGAGTTCATTGTGAGCGACAAGGGGCTCGAAGTGGACGAACCAGCGACGCTGCTCCGACGCCCACCATCTGTTCGATGGGATGTCCAAGACGCGCCACGGCTGAGGAGTCGGCGCTCACCTCGTCCACAACACCACCTTCATCCATGATAGTCAACAATGTCGCTCATGTGCCTGGACTCAACCACGACACCAACAAGGATAACCCCATGGTGGCGTTCCCGTTCCCTTGGAGTGTGCCTACGTTGGTGCCGGTTCCCTTTGCGTCGACCCTTGCAATGACCGCCACCCCCTGGGTTGTGTTTGCATTGTTCCCCATCAATGGCAGCATCGACATCACTAAAGGGCAAGCAGAAGAAATGGGTATTACTTCTCTGATCAGAGATTATATACTTGTCAACTCAGGTTTGCCTTGGGATCCAGGGACTAGCAAGTTTAGTGAACAATCAGATGGAAAAACTGACGAGAAGGTATCTTCAAAGCTAGTTTCGTACCAGGAGGATTTAGACGAGGATGATTTTCAGCAGAGATGTGGTCTTCGTTCATATCCAGATGAGGTCAGTCAACATTCCTCGTACAAAATCGTTGCTGAGGGCATGGAGTTGGTGCAGTGCACTCCAATTCGAGGACCTCATGCTTGCTGAACTGCTTGGGAGGTGACACTAGCGTGGTGTGGCTCAAGTACTTCATCAGCCCGTATCTCCTATTACAACAGGAAGTGTGGCTAGCCTAGTTCAAAAATGAATCGCAGAGGAGCCGCGATGAATTGCTGGCAGCCGTGAAGGAGACTAACTCAACAGCCTTGCTCACTATCAGGATCATATCTCAGTCTTTTATAGGTTATGGGTTCTTCACATTGTCGTGGGATCCTGGACAGCGAGAAATTGATTCAAGTGCAATCATCTGTGCTCGAGATGTTCTCATTGTATTGCTAGAGCTATGGGATGCTTGGCCTCAGTTTCCATCTTGTTCTGACCAGAGAATACTGCTGCGAAAGAGAGTGATGTACATGGAGTATTCTCATCCATCAATCACGGGAATGATTAGCTACGAGGAGATGGGGCTTATTTCCTCATATACAAACTTAAAGCTAAACATTTTTCCAAGACATAGTGAACTAGTAACAAGTCTTGGAGTAGCATGGGTCACGTGCTTTCTTGATGTCAGTGAAAAATTGGGTCTGAATTTTGAAGCACTTGCACTGCTAACCATTGTATCTCAGCTGAAGTACATCTGCACGAGGGATCAATGGAAGATTGCTTGGTCTTCTTTGGGTTCTAATCAATGTCAGTGGCATAGGCAACTTCGATCTACATTGGAAATTGCTTGGCTGTTCATCAAGGTCCTTTCAGTCGTTGCATTTTGGCCACAGTCAAATGGTGAGAAGATCTACAGGTTGTACAGATTCTTGCATTGCTCTATTATCAGTTTTTACTTGCTTCGGTTTAGCTCCGGTGCTAAAATTTACTCCCAAGATTTTGTTGAGACGAGGAGTTTGTGTCATGAGCTATTTTGCCATTGGAATGTATCAGCCGTTTTTGCACATATTTGGTGAAACCGTCCATCAGTTTCTGCTCCTTAGTTTTACAAGCATGATGGCTCTAATTAGAAAAAATGGTGGGGTTTCCTGTCTCTTCAGAGCTACTGACCAAGAAGATGGGTTTTCTTATATTGGGACAGCTATTGATCAAGCTAATAGGTTGTGCTTATTGACTGATCTGGAGATGAGAAGTCCCTATAATTCCTTTCGTGATCATGAACAGATCTAATGGAGGATTGCCTGGCCCTTTTCATTAGTGGGGTCAGCTGTAGACGACAAACCCCATGGCTTTGCATCGCCCGAGGCGAGGAAGCTGAACTCAGTCTCTTCTGGTTCTGAACATCTTCAGTGGAAAATTGCATGGTTTTTCACTCGGGAAACCTCTTTTTTGCTGTGTGAGGATTGCCCTGCTGAATATGCTTCTAGAGGTGATCTCCGTGTGATTATGCTGGACGCAGTTGTGCAACTCAAATCAGTGGCACCTTGGGCCCAGCCATGGCCTCCTTGGGAGCTCTTCTTATGGATCCTGACTTTGCCAACAGAACATGTTTTGTGCATGGATGGACTTGCAGTAATTGCAACTGTTGTTTGCTCAAGAAGATATGCATTGCAAACTGGAAACCGTCTTTTCTTGTTACTGTTGCTTTCTTGGGACCCTGGTAACTTGGCAATTATTACTAGTGGTGTATGGGAAGTACAAGTGTGTCTTCATTCCAGGACTGACAGGTACTTTTCGGTGTGCCTTGCTGTTCAACGGTCGCCGCAGCGAACATGGGATCCAGGTGAGACGGTTCTTGATAGTGTTCAGTTTGTTGTACAAGGGCCATGGGATCCTGGTGGCTCAGCATTGAGTCGGCTTGAGGGCAAGCCGAATCTTATGGGGGAGGGAATGTCAGCGACCTCCCCTGAACTCCTCCATGGTCTCTGATTTGGTAGAGCGCGCGGTTGGGGATTTCGGTTATGCGACGGCGGGAGATTATATAGCCGTAGAAACTATTGGCAGGCAGGTAGCTCGAGAAGGATGTGGGGAGTGGGGTTCGCCGTTCGATATGGCGGTTGGCACTTGTTTTCGTGAGGAGCGGTTCCTCTTCCTAAGACAAGAGGATCTAGGACCGGAGCTCCAAACATCCTCCCTCTAGGCGCCTGAGCGGCCGGCCGTCACTGTTCGATTGACCTGGACGCGCTCGATTGCCCCCACGAACCACAAAGGAAAGGAGCTCCATGCAGCTTGGCAGGCTCGCTGAGCCTGCCTGCGTCCGCCAAGTCACTGCCATGTGGGCCTCCACATGGGCGGGTGCCGAGGGGAGGCGAGGACGACGGCGGCTACGCTCTGAGTCTGATGAAGCTGTGGGCGGCCGCAGGCCTGCAGACGAGAGGCGAGGAAGACGGATACGACGCTCTACTGGAGCTGGGTGGTCGCCGACAGCATGCACAAAGAAGAAGACGGGCGGCGTGGTCGCTGACGGCAAAAGAGGAAGACGGCGGCGGCGCTGCTCATGGAAGTACGCGGGCGCCGGGAAGACGGTCCACAACACGGCGCACATGAGTGGTTCGTGGATGGTCGCCAACGAGCTCGCTGCGACTGCGACCCAGGGGTTTGGCGTTATGGGGAGGATGGAGACGAGGAAATGGAGAAGTAGAGGGGAGCCTCGGCGTGCCGGCATCGACGGCCAGGCGGTGGCGGCGGCGAGAAATGAGGAAACCTAGCGAGCTGAAACCAATTCCTTCTCTCTCTCTACTCTGCAGTCGTTCACTCGTTTCACTGGGCTAGATGGGCTAAACTGACGTGCATTTTGCTGCTTGGGCTTCGCTGGGCTGCGAGCTTTTAGCTCGCGAGTTGGAGATGAGAGCTTGCCTCGGCTCGAGGTCGAAACAAGCCCAAAAGTACAGCTCGGCTCGGCCTTTTTAGCTCTCGAGCCTGGCTTGGGCCGAGTCACAGCCACCGAATCGGCTGCCCCAAACGCAGCCGAAATGTCCGAGCTGACCATCACCCCCCATACACATCCCGTATGCATGGTTTTGGGTACCGCCCGAGAAAAACGGATACAGGGCGGTTACCGCGTTTCTCGCCGCCCCACGAGAAATATCTATCCCGAGCAAAAAATAACAAAAATTTTAAATAATTTGAATTTGAATGCTACAGGTCTAATAAATTAGCTTTGGTTCTCATTTGAGACAACGCCTTTACTCTGGCGTAGTGGTAACCATCTGTTATGCGCCTCGAGAGGTAGCTGGTTTGAGTCCTCCTCCCGCACTTTTTTCTGTTCTTTTTGTTATTTTTCAGAATAGGCAGTAAAAAAAATGATAGTCCAGAGAATTGAACTCGCGACGTCAACACAGCTAAGGGGGCGCGTAGTTCAGGTACCACTGAGCTAGTACCTCTTTTCTGACTTGCATCAGTTCAAGATATTATTATATCTAAGTTAGAATTGTTTGAATTCAAAATTCAATTGTAAATTTTGTCAGAATTTTTTTTGGTATTTCTCGGTAACCGTGGTTACTGGGAATATCGCCCACCCACGAGGAAATTTTCCTATTTGGGATCCAAAACCTTGCCCGTATGTGGGGCAGATAGGGGACGCCCAGCCATGCCCGAACGTGCCCGTCACGTCGGACTCATGGATGGGTCTGAGCTAAAACCCGTATGTACGAGGGGTGACTCCTGTGGTTTAGGTGAGGACACATTCATGGCAGTGCGCTAACGCCACCCGAGGGATCAAGTTCGACTAGTTAAGCCGGATGGCGAGGCAATCCTAGCCCCGTGGCATTATCTCCCTCCTGTCTGCGCCGCCGCTTCTTCCTACCGTTCCTATTCCACTTCAAATCTGAGGTCCACCGACGATGACACTGCCATGGTCTGTAGCAAGATCACCTGCTACAAGTCGCTGATGTCGGAGCGTCTGGTCGAGATCCAGGCAAAGATGTGCACCGTAGAGGAGCCTCGTGCCGTGCACATCGTGCCACAAGGAGGCGCCAGAGCACATGGAGTCGAGGCACCGGAGCAGGAGGAGGTGGGGGCTGAGATGGTGGCCTCGGAGCTGGAGGAGGAGGCGTCACTGTCGGACAAGGAGAAGGAGGCACCAACGCTGGAGTTCATGATGCAGGGCATGCTCGCCTAAGTGCATGTGCGGGAGGGGGGGGGTGGCGGAGAGCAGCGGGCCATCCTTGACTCCATCCACTCCCAGGGCAGAGGTGGAGGCCAACTGCCACTTCCTCTGTGAGGTGGCCATGGGAGCTTGAAGAGGCATTCGCATGTGAGGAGGCACCACCGCCTCGCCCAAAAGCCAATGACCATGAGGCCAGTGGCTATCACATGAACGTTATCAACATATCCGATGAAGAGTAGTGTAGGTAGTAGTTTGCTACGTTTTGTGTACATAGATCATGAATGTTTCATGGCTTTGTATAAAAATGGAGATCATCAAATGGGAGTGTGGTTGTGGCGAGTGAAATATGGGGGGGGGGGGGTGACTGGGCGTAGTCCGATGATGTGATCGGACACTTCCGCTAACGTTTCAGGGCTCGGTTTTGCTATGTGTGGTTGTAGATACCCTAAACACGCGCAACCGCTGGCCCCCCTCCTCTTGTCGCTTTAGAGCGGCGGTGGCGATTATCAATACCATGACCGTTGGGTTCACGACCAACTACGCACGAGCCATGGTTGCCTCCTGGCCAAGAAAGAGCAAATGAAGGGGCTCTACGTCAACAACATTTCCTCCACCACTTTGTGGTGGTATGCAAATGTTCGTCAAGATCGTCATCAATAATCTAGTATTCAAGAAAGTGCTCAAGCTCCATGGTTGCATGCAGATCTTTGTCAAGATCTACTTCACGCTTCTCCAAACCAGCAACCCAATGCTACGAGGAGCAAGTGTAAGCTACCCGACAACGACTCAGGGCAGCAGACACTCGGGGATGACTCCACCTGGCAACGGCCCCTCCAGCTGGCTGTTACTTATGATCTGTGTTGGGATTTTCTCAAAGAGGAGAGGATGAAGCAGTAGAGTAGAGATAAATATTTCCCTCAGTTAAGAACCAATGTTATCAATCCAGTAGGAGAACCACGTAGAACCTCTTTAGTAGCACCTACACATACAAAATCAAATACTTGCACTCAACGCAATCAAGGGGGTTGTCAATCCCCTGGGCGATTATTTGCAAGGATCAAATCTCGTAGTAATAGATAGATAAATAAAATGCAAAATAAAATAATGGTAAATAAATTACAGCAAGATATTTTTGGATTTTATATATGATAAAAGTAGACTCTGGGGCCATAGTTTTCACTAGAGACTTCTCTCTTGAACAAAAGCATACGGTTACTGTTGGGCAATTGATAGAAAAACACATAGTTATGACGATATTCGAGGCAATGATCATGTACATAGGTGCTACTTCTTGAGCTTGCGCTGGTTACCCTTGAAGAGGAAAGGGTGATGCAACAAAGTAGAGATAAGTATTTCCTGCAGTTGAGAACAAAGGTGTCAATCCAGTAGGAGATACAAGCAAGTCTCCAATCTATCCACCCGCACAAATAATCAAACACTTGCACCCAACGCGATAAAGGGGTTGTCAATCCCTTCACGGTCACTTGCAAAGGTGAGATCTGATAGAGATAGATATAAAAGATTACTAAAATGTAAAACGAAATAAAAGTAAACAAATTGCAGCAAGGTATTTTTGGTTTTTTGGGTTTATAGATCTGAAAATATATGATGGAAAATAGACCCGGGGGACCATAGGTTTCACTAGAGGCTTCTCTCTTGAAGGAAAATAATACGGTGGGTGAACAAATTACCGTCGAGCAATTGATAGAAAAGCGCAAAATTATGATGATATCCAAGGCAATGATTATGCATATAGGCATCACGTCTGTGTCAAGTGGACTGACTCCTGCCTGCATCTACTACTATTACTCCACACATCGACTGCTATCCAGCATGCATCTAGAGTATTAAATTCATAAAGAGCGGAGTAAGGCCTTATGTAAGATGACACAACGTAGAGGGATAAACTCAAGCAATATGATGAAACCCCCATCTTTTTACCCTTGATGGCAACAATACAAATACGTGCCTCGCTACCCCTACTTTGTCACTAGGTGAGGACACCGCAAGATTGAACCCAAAACTAAGCACCTCTCTCATTGCAAGAAATACCAATTTAGTTGGCCAAACCAAACTGATAATTCGAAGAGAAACACAAAGATATCAAATCATGCATATAAGAATTCAGAGAAGATTCAAATAATATTCATAGATAATCTAATCATAAATCCACAATTCATCGAATCTCGACAAACACACCACAAAAGGAGATTATATTGGATAGATCTACAAGAACATTGAGGAGAACATTGTATTGAAGATCAAAGAGAGAGAAGAAGCCATGTAGCTACTAGCTATGGACCCGTAGGTCTGTGGGAAACTACTCATGCTTCATCGGAAGGGTAACAGAGTTGATGTAGATGCCCTCCGTGATCGAATCCCCCTCCGGTAGATCATCGGAAAAGGCCACAAGATGGGATCTCATGAGAACAGAGGCTTGCGGAGGAGGAAAAATATTTTGGTGGACGCTTTTGTGGTTTTGGAATATCTGAGGATTTATAGAGCTGAGAGGGAGGTCGGTGGACTCCCGTGGGGCCCACAAGCCAGGGGGCGCGCCCTCGAGGCTTGTGGAGTGCTCGGGACTCTTCTGACTTGGCCTCCAAGTTCTGTGGATGTCTTCTGGTCCAGGAAAAATCATCGCGTAAGTTTTATTCCATTTGGACTCTGTTTGATATTTCTTTTGTGTAAACTCAAAAGCAAGGAAAAATCAGAAACTCGCACTGGGCTCTGGGTTAATAAGTTAGTCCCAAAAATAATATAAAATAGCATATTAACGCATATAAAACATCCACAACAGATAATATAATAGCATGGAATAATAAAAAATTATAAATACGTTGGAGACGTATCAAGCATCCCCAAGCTTAATTCCTGCTCGTTCTCGAGTAGGTAAATGATAAAAACAGAATTTTTGAACCTAACATATTTATCCATGTAATTTTCTTTATTGTGGCATGAATATTTAGATCCATAAGATTCAAAACAAAAGTTTAATATTGACATAAAAACAATAATACTTCAAGCATACTAATAAAACAATCGCGTCTTCTCAAAATAACATGGCCAAAGAAAATTATCCCTACAAAATCATATAGTCTGGCTATGCTCCATCTTGATCACACAAAGTATTAAATCATGCACAACCCCGATGACAAGCCAAGCAATTGTTTCATAGTTTTGATGTTCTCAAACTTTTTCAACTTCCACGCAATACATGAGCTTGAGCCATGGATATAGCACTATAGGTGGAATAGAGAAGACAAAAAGAAGGAGATAGTCTCACATCAACTAGGCGTATTAACGGGCTATGGGGATGCCCATCAATAGATATCAATGTGAGTGAGTAGGGATTGCCATGCAACAGATGCACTAAAGCTATAAGTTTATGAAAGCTAAAAAAGAAACTAAGTGGGTGTGCATCCAACTCGCTTGCTCACAAAGACCTAGGGCAATTGAGGAAGCCCATCATTGGAATATACAAACCAAGTTCTATAATGAAAATTCCCACTAGCATATGAAAGGGATAACATAGGAGACTCTTTATCATGAAGATCATGGTGCTACTTTGAAGCACAAGTGCGGAAAAATGATAGTAATATTGTCCCTTCTCTCTTTTCTCTTTTTTTAATTTTTGGGCTCTTCGGCCTCACCTTTTTTTCTCTTCCTTTTTTTATTTGGGCCTCTTTGGCCTCTTTTATTTTGTAAAGTCCGGAGACTCATCCCAACTTGTGAGGGAATCATAGCTTCCATCATCCTTTACTCACATGGGACAATGCTCTAATAATGATGATCATCACACTTTTATTTACTTACAACTCAAGAATTACAACTCGAAACTTAGAACAAAACGGAACGGTGGAAGGTGCATGGCAATATATCTCGGATTGGCTATGGAAATGCCATAATAGGTAGCTATGGTGGCTATTTTGAGGAAGGTTATATGGTGGGTGTAATGCACCGACGAAAGTTGCACCGTACTAGAGAGGCTAGCAATGGTGGAAGGGTGAGAGTGTGTATAATCCATGGAATCAACATTAGTCACAGAGAACTCACATACTTATTGAAAAAGTTTATTATCTATCGAAGCAAAGTACTACACGCATGCTCCTAGGAGGATAGATTGGTAGGAGAAGACCATCGCTCGTCCCCCACCGCCACTCATCAGGAAGACAATCAATAAATAAATCATGCTCCGACTTCATCACGTAATGGTTCACCACACATGCATGCTACATGAATCACAAACTTTAACACAAGTATTTCTACCAATCCACAATTACTCACTAGCATGACTCTAATGTCACCATCTTTATATTTCAAAACAATCATAAGGAATCAAACTTCTCATAGTATTCAATGCTCTTTATATGAAAGTTTTTATTATATACCTCTTGGATGCCCATCATATTAGGACTAAATTCATAACATATGCAAATTACCATGCTGTTTAGAGAGACTCAAAATAATATAAGTGAAGCATGAGAGTTCAAAAATTCCTATAAAATAAACGCACCACCGTGCTCTAAATAGGTATAAGTGAAGCACTAGAGCAAAATTGCCTAGCTCAAAAGATATAAGTGAAGCACATAGAGTATTCTAATAAATCACGATTCATGCGTGTCCCTCTCAAAAGGTGTGTACAAGAAGGATGATTGTGGCAAACTAAAAAGCAAATACTCATATCATACAATACACTCCAAGCAAAACACATATCATGTGGTGAATAAAAATATAGCCTCAAGTAAATTTACCGATTAATTGAAGACGAAAGAGGGGATTCCATCCGGGGCATACCCAAGCTTAGATACTTGGTTGTCCTTGAATATTACCTTGGGGTGCCTTGGGCATCCCCAAGCTTTGGCTCTTGCCACTCCTTATTCCATAGTCCATCAAATATTTACCCAAAACTTGAAAACTTCACAACAAAAAACTCAGCAGAAAACTCATGAGATCCGTTAGTATAAGAAAATAAATCACCACTTTTTGGTACTGTTGTTAACTCATTCTTTATTTATATTGGTGTAATATCTACTGTATTCCAACTTCTCCATGGTTCATACCCCCTCTATACTACCCATAGATTCATTAAAATAAGCAACAACACATAGAAAACAGAATCTGTTAAAAACAGAACAGTCTGTAGCAATCTAGAAACTTCAAATACTTCTGTAACTCCAAAAATTCTCAAAAATTATGAAAACCCGGGTAATTTGTATATCAATGTTTCATAAAAATTCAGATCAAAATTACGCTTCTGCGATTTTTGAAAATTATTTTACTGGGCGCAAAAGTTTTTCATTTTCAGCAAGATCAAGTCAACTATCACTGTAAGCCATCCTAAAGGTCTTACTTGGCTCAAACACCGATTGAAACATGAAAACACATCTAACCAGAGGCTGGATGATAAATTTATTGTAAAACAAATCATACCAATTTAACAGTTCGAAAGAAATATTATAAAGCAAAACAAATCATAATTCAACAATCTGGACACACCTAAATGAAATCAAAATCCGACAGTGATGGATCACTCACTGGCTGGCCGGATCACTTGTCAGACATCATCCATACCGCCTACTCCACGGCCATCCTTGCCGCATGCTCTGCCTGTATCCTTGCCGCATGCTCTGCTGCTACCATAGCCGCCCTCACTGCCTCATACTCCCTATGCACGTTCATGTCCTTATTCATGCACACTACTCTAACATGAATAACAATACTCCTACAGGATAATTTGCACTTAATTTACAAGTTGTCCATGAATTTATACTATTGAAGTTAGAGCACTCCAATACTTCTACAGAAACATTTGCATTCATGTCTACTAGAAGGGAAATGCGCGCTTTGTTGCGCCATTTATGTTCTTGGGGTTGTAGATGTTTTATTTTTATGTGGTTGTTTTCTTTAAGTTTTGGAAATTATTTATGCGTTAGTTGGTTCAGCATGTCGGGAAAACATTGGAGTGTGTTCTCTTTACCAGAGACGCTACACCTACGGACATACTTTACTGAATCATGATTACAGATGGATATGTCAATTTATGGTTGGAGATTAGGGGAAGAGTGGCCCAACGGTAAAAATCAAGCAAGTTATTGGTGTGAGAGTGTTTGGTACATATGACCAATCCATAGCAAATTGTCCCTAGGTGTTTGGTGGGTCTTTTTGACCGTGTGACTAGAAGGTGTCTTTTATTTAATACAAATACATGAGAAAGTTACCTATGTTGTTGGCCGCGTGTATTATGCTGGTGCTCAATGTTTCATAGGGGACACTTTCCTTTTGTCGACAAAGGCCCACACCACCCAGACTTACCAAGGGACCCATTCATTGAGAGATCCCAGCGTGAAGCCCATGTCAACAACCCAATCAATTATGTATCCAATCTGAATTGAAGAACTCAATTGAATAAGGGGGCTTTAAATTAGGGAGGTTATTGAAGTTTGAGACTTCATTGCCACAAAGGATTGATTGAGTCAAAATCAAGACATTAAAATTGTATACCTCAATCGAATTGGCGAGCTCCAAAATTAGGAAGCATAGTGTATTAAAAAATTGAGTGAGTGAGCTCCTTGTGAAATTGTTGACCCGGTCAAAATTGGATGGCCCAATTCTCAATTGGAGAGCTCAATTAATTGTGAGGCCTTAGAAACTAGGGAGCTTAGTGTTATAGTATATATATGTCTAATTAATGCAACAATAATACACATCCGGAGAAGCAGAACATGAAGGTGAATCAACATCACAGGTCCATCGCTACAAAACATCACTACACAATGCAATAATACTCCATCTCCATCTAGAGAAGCAACATCACTAGGCCATCATGGTCGGAATCGGGGCTCCGGGGACCCAAGAAGGTTCGAACATTGGGGTGCGCTTGCTGCCTCCACTAAGCCGTATCTTGTGACTCACTACCTCACGGCGATGCTATGGCGTGCTTGAGCTAGAGAAGAAGAACAGTAGACACGATAGTTTTCCCAGGTTCGGGTCACCTTGCGGTGTAAAACCCTACTCTTGCTTTGTGGTTGGATTGCCTCGCGAGGGAGGGTGAGTATGAGTATACAAGAGGAAAGGTGGTCGACACTCCACCCATTTATACGGTGGCACCCTGCCCTTACTTATACTAGCCTTGGTCCTATTCCCCCAAAAACACAAGGTGGGAAGGGTTGCCACTACGACCAGTTCAAAGGGGGTCAGGAGTGTAGCTTATCCTGAAAAGACACTACAGGAAATATGGCAACTTGCGACCATCAATATTGGTCACTAAATGGTCATTATTTTTCATTTGTGACCTTTTTGTGACAAAAAGTAGTTGGTCAAAAGCTGGCCATCTTTAATGAAACTTAACGACTTTCACTGTGATATGGTCATAGACAGTTGCAACCCAAACAAAAGGTCGTAAATCAAACGGCCAATTGTTTTGGTTACTGGTTGTCTGC
This sequence comes from Triticum aestivum, assembly GCF_018294505.1. Classification (NCBI taxonomy): domain Eukaryota; kingdom Viridiplantae; phylum Streptophyta; class Magnoliopsida; order Poales; family Poaceae; genus Triticum; species Triticum aestivum. Next base: position 566,786,966 of record NC_057804.1, read on the forward strand.
CCAAACCACATTGGATCCAACATGGCAAGCTGACGTGGCAAAATTGTGACCAATTGAATTGGTCGTTGATAAGAATCAACCGAGTCCAATTCGGTGTCTACATGGGCCAAGCCCATTAATTCAGCCTATTTATTGTATTTTTCCTTTCAATTTTGGTCAACTACATGGGCCAAGCTATCGGAGTAATGGGCCACGGGTAGTCTCACCCGAGTCCCTGAGCCTTTCAAGACTTTGGGCCGGCTCCGCCCCGAAAGCCTTTAGAATAGGCCGCCGCCTTCCGGTGGCCGGCTGGCTCAACGACCGGCTACCCGAAGACGGCTGTGCGCCGGCAGACAACACCAAGATAGGCCGGATCCTAGCAGGCAGCCTCCGTAGAGGCCGGCTTCTAGAAGGCGGCCACCCGACGCCCTCAGAGTCCACGCCCCTCATCAAGAGGACAAGACTGGGTGAGGCTACGGTGTAGCCCCTCACCCTCGAATCCTGGGCGTGACATGAGTACAGTGCCCCGTACAGGCGGAGATCTTCGTACGACGCTGCACTGTTGCCACTTCCCCTTTGGCGTCACTCTTGACAGGCGGAGCCCTGTCGCACGACGGCCTGTCGGTACGGCCCGCAGGTGGCGGGCCCTACAATGCAGTGAGAGCCTGGAAGACGGCGAAGGCCCGACCAGCCGAACCTGCGGGAGGCCGGCTACCAGCAGGCGACCAGTTCCTCCCTCGAAGCCCGTGCACCATTAACCAGACAAGACATGGTGTGTGATCTCTACTACACAACCTTCTTCTTGTAGACGTTGTTGGGCCTGCAAGTGCACAGGTTTGTAGGACAGTAGCAAATTTCCCTCAAGTGGATGACCTAAGGTTTATCAATCCGTGGGAGGCGTAGGATGAAGATGGTCTCTCTCAAACAACCCTGCAACCAAAAGAGTCCCTTGTGTCCCCAACACACCCAATACAATGGTAAATTGTAGAGGTGCACTAGTTCGGCGAAGAGATGGTGATACAGGTGCAATATGGATAGTAGATAAAGGTATTTGTAATCTGAAATTATAAAAACAGCAAGGTAACAAGTGGTAAAAGTGAGCCTAAACGGTATTGCATTGATAAGAAACAAGGCCTAGGGTTCATACTTTCACTAGTGCAAGTTCTCTCAACAACAATAACATAGATAGATCATATAAAAAGCCCTCAACATGCAATAAAGAGTCACTCCAAAGCCACTAATAGCGGAGAACAAATGTAGAGATTATGGTAGGGTACGAAACCACCTCAAAGTTATTCTTTCGGAACGATCTATAAAAGAGTTCGTACTAGAATAACACCTTAAGACACAAATCAACCAAAACCCTAATGTCACCTAGATACTCCATTGTCACCTCAAGTATCCATGGGCATGACTATACAATATGCATCACACAATCTCAGATTCATCCAACCAACACAAAGTACTTCAAAGAGTGCCCCAAAGTTTCTACCGGAGAGTGAAGAACGTGTGCCAACCCCTATGCATAGGTTCACGGGCGGAACCCGCAAGTTGGTCACCAAAACATACATCAAGAGGCACATGATATCCCATTGTCACCATAGATAAATACGGCAAGACATACATCAAGTGTTCTCATAAAAGACTCAATCCGATAAGATAACTTCAAGAGGGGAAACTCAATTCATCACAAGAGAGTAGAGGGGGAGAAACATCATAAGATCCAACTACAATAGCAAAGCTCAAGATACATCAAGATCTTGCCGTAGAGGGAACACGAGAGATAGAGATCAAACACATAGCTACTGGTACATACCCTCAGCCCCGAGGGTGAACTACTCCCTCCTCGTCATGGAGAGCGTCGGGATGATGAAGATGGCCACCGGTGATGGGATCCCCCTCTGGCAGGGTGCCGGAACAGACTCCCGAGAGGTTTTTGGTGGCTACAGAGGCTTGCGGCGGCGGAACTCCCGATCTATCTTGATATTCAATGTTTTTAGGGTACCAGGGAATATATAGGCGAAAGAAGTCGGTCGGGAGATGCTCGAGGGGCCCACGAGACACGGGGGCGCGCCCAGTAGGGGGGGGGGGGTTCGCCCTCCTATCTCGTGGCTGCCTCAAGGATCTTCTGACTTGATCTCCAAGCCTCCAGGATGAAATTCTTCCAAAAAATCACGATGTTGAAGGTTTCATTTCGTTTGGACTCTGTTTGATATTCCTTTTCTTCGAAATACTGAAACAGGCAATAAAACAGCAATATGGGTTGGGCCTCCGGTTAATAGGTTAGTCCCAAAAATGATATAAAAGTGTATAATAAAGCCCATAATCATTCAAAACAAGTAATATAATAGCATGGAACAATCAAAAATTATAGATATGTTGGAGACGTATCAAGCATCCCCAAGCTTAATTCCTGCTCGTCCTCGAGTAGGTAAATGATAAAAACAGAATTTTTGATGTGGAATGCTACCTAGCGTGATTCTCAAAGTAATTTCTATTTATTGTGGCATGAATGTTTAGATCCAAATGATTCAAAAGAAAAGTTCATATTGACAAAAGAAATAGTAACACTTCAAGCATACTAATCAAAGTAATCATGTCTTCTCAAAATAACATTGCCAAAGAAAGTTATCCGTACAAAATCATATAGTCTGGCTGTTGCTCTATCTTCATCACACAAAGTATTTAATCATGCACAACCCCGATGACAAGCCAAGCAATTGTTTCATACTTTAATAATCTCAAACTCTTTCAACTTTCACGCAATACATGAGCGTGAGTCATGGACATAGCACTGTATGTGGAGTAGAATGGTGGTTGTGGAGAAGACAAAAAGGAGAAGATAGTCTCACATCAATTAGGCATACCAACGGGCTATGGAGATGCCCATTAATAGATATCAATGTGAGTGAGTAGGGATTGCCATGCAACAGATGCACTAGAGCTATAAATATATGAAAGCTCAACAAAAGAAACTAAGTGGGTGTGCATCCAACTTGCTTGCTCACGAAGACCTAGGGCATTTGAGGAAGCCCATCATTGGAATATACAAGCCAAGTTCTATAATGAAAAATTCCCACTAGTATATGAAAGTGACAACATATGAGACTCTCTATCATGAAGATCATGGTGCTATTTGGAAGCACAAGTGTGGAAAAAGAGATAGTAGCATTGTCCCTTCTCTCTTTTTCTCTCATTTTATTCTTTTTCTTTTCTTTTTTATTTTTTCTCTTTCTTTGGCCTCCCTTTTTTTCTTTTTGGCCTTTCTCTCTTTTTTTCTTCTTTTCTTTTTTTCTTTTTGTAAAGTCCAAAGTCTCATCCCAACTTGTGGGGGAATCATAGTCTTCATCATCCTTTCCTCACTAGGACAATGCTCTAATAATGAAGATCATCACACTTTGATGGATTTACAACTCAAATCTAGAACAAGATATGACTCTATATGAATGCCTCCGGCGGTTTACCGGGATATGCAATGAATCAAAAGCGACATGTATGAAAATTATAAAGGTGGCCTTGCCACAAATACAATGTCAACTACATGATCATGCAAAGAGCAATATGACAAAAGTAATGCGTGTCATATGAAAAGAACGGTGGAAAGTTGCATGGCAATATATCTCGGAATGGCTATGGAAATGCCATAATAGGTAGGTATGGTGGCTGTTTTGAGGAAGGTATATGGTGGGTGTATGGTACCGGCGAAAGTTGCGCGGCACAAGAGAGGCTAGCAATAATGGAAGGGTGAGGTGCGTATAATCCATGGACTCAACATTAATCAAAATAACTCATGTGCTTGTTACAAAAATCTAGAAGTCATCAAAAACCAAAGTACTACGCGCATGCTCCTAGGGGGATAGATTGGTAGGAAAAGACCATCGCTCGTCCCCGACCGCCACTCATAAGGAAGACAATCAATAAGTAAAATTGTACTCCAACTTCATCACAAAGTGGTTCACCATGCATGCATGCTACGGGAATCACAACCCTTAACACAAGTATTTTTCATAATCACCTCAACTAGCATGACTCTAATATCACTACCTCCATATCTCAAAACAATTATCAAGTATCAAATTGATCATAGCATCCAATTCACCTCCTATGAAAGTTTTCGTTCAAATTACCATGCTGATTAAGACTATCAAAATAATATAAGTGAAGCATGAGAGTCTAGCAATTTCTACAAAATATAACCACCGCCGTGCTCTAAAAGATATAAGTGAAGTACTAGAGCAAACGACAAACTACTCCAACAGATATAAGCGAAGATCAATGAGTAGCTAAATAATTATGCAACTATGTGAAGACTCTCTCTCATTAAAGAATTTTAGATCTTGGTATTGTATACAAACAGCAAGCAAAACAAAATAAAATGACATTGCAAGAATAGCACAACTCATGTGAAGAAGCAAAAACTTAGGCTCAACCGATACTAACCGATAGTTGTTGAAGAAGAAAGGTGGGATGCCTACCAGGGCATACCCAAGCTTAGATGCTTGAGAACTATTGAAATATTATCTTGGGGTGCCTTGGGCATCCCCAATCTTGAACTTTTGTGTCTCTTTAATTCCTCTCGTATCATGGTTTCTTTTTATCAAAAAGCTTCATTCACAACAAACTCAACAAGAACTCGTGAGATAGGTTAGTATAAACCAATGCAAAACCTTATCATTTTCTACTGTAACAAATTACTTAAATTATTATTCAACATTTCATACTAAATGCCTCTGCATATTTAATACTCCTATCCTCAAATCGAATCATTAAACAAGCAAACATATGCAAACAATGCAACCATAACAGCAATGTGCCAAAACAGTACAGTCTGTAAAGAATGAAAGAGTATCAATACTTCCCTGACTCCAAAAATTATGAACTAAAATTCCCACTGTAATAAATTTATCAGATCTTAATATGCAAAAAGATTCAATGTCAGACCATTCTCTGACTTTTCTAGGGAATTTTTGCAACAGCGGTAAACTTTCTGTTTTCAAACAGCAACATGTATACTAGCAAAATAAGCATGGTAAAGGCTATCCTTGACACTTTTATTGAAACTAAAGATGCAAAACACTATTCTAACTAACAGCAAGCAAAAACTAACAAAATAAATTGACGCTCCAAGCAAAACACATATCATGTGGTGAATAAACGAAGACGAAAGAGGGGATGCCTTCCGAGGCATCCCCAAGCTTAGGCTCTTGGTTGTCCTTGAATATTACCTTGGGGTGCCTTGGGAATCCCCAAGCTTAGGCTCTTGCCACTCCTTATTCCATAGTCCATCGAATCTTTACCCAAAACTTGAAAACTCAACCACACAAAACTCAAAACAAAACTCGTAAGCTCCGTTAGTATAAGAAAATAAAACCACCACTTAGGTACTGTAATGAACTCATTCTAAATTCATATTGGTTTAATATATACTGTACTCCAACTTATCTATGGTTCATACCACTTAATACTAGCCATAGATTCATCAAAATAAGCAAACAACACATAGAACACAGAATCTGTCAAAAACAGAACAGTCTGTAGTAATCTGTATCAAAGGTATACTTCTGGAACTCAAAAACTCCTACAAAATTAGGAAGTACTAAGCAATTTGTGAAAAATCCAGAGCAAAAAGAATCATATCAGAAGCACGTTTCTGTGAATTAACAAAACTAAGTTACTGGGTGCAAAAGTTTCTGATTTTCAGCAGGATCAACACAACTATCACCATAAGTTATCCTAAAGGTCTTACTTGGCACTTTATTGAAACAAAAGCTATAAAACATGATTACTATAGTAGCATAATCATATGGACACACAAAAACAGTAAGGGTAAATATTGGCTTGTCTCCCAACAAGCGCTTTTCTTTAAGGCCTTTCTAGCTAGGCATGATGATGGCAATGATGCTCACATAAAAGATAAGAATTGAAACATAACGGGAGCATCATGAAGCATATGACTAGCACATTTAAGTCTAACCCACTTCCTATGCATAGGGATTTTGTGAGAAAACAACTTATGGGAACAATAATTAGCTAGCATAGGAAGGTAACACAAGCATAAGTTCAAAACTTGAAGCACAAAGGGAGGAAACATGACATTATTGCAATTCCTACAAGCATATGTTCCTCTCTCATAATAATTTTCAGTAGCATCATGAATGAATTCAACAATATGACCAGAACCTAAAGCATTATTTTCATTATCTACAAGCATAGAAAATTTATTGCTCTCCACATAAGCAAAATTCTTCTCATGAATAATAGTGGGAGTAAACTCAATAAAATAACTATCATGTGAAGCATAATCCATTTGAAAACTAAAATAATGATGACAAGTTTCATGGTTATCATTATTCCTAATAGCATACAAGTAATCACAATAATCATCATAGATAGCAACTTTGTTCTCATAATCAATTGGAACCTCTTCCAAAATAGTGGAATCATCAATAAATAAAGTTGATACTCTTCCAAATCCACTTTCATGTTTATCACAATAAGATTCAACATCCTCCAAAATAGTGGGATCACTACTTCCTAAAGTTGACACTCTTCCGAACCCACTTTCATCAATATAATCATCATAAATAGGAGACATGCTTTAATCATAATAAATTTGCTCATCAAAACTTGGGGGAGAAAAAATATTATCTTCATCAAACATAGCTTCCCCAAGCTTGTGGCTTTGCATATCATTAGCATCATGGATATTCAAGGAATTCATACTAATAACATTGCAATCATGCTCATCATTCACATATTTCATGCCAAGCATTCTATGTAATTCTTCTTCTAGCACTTGAGCACAATTTTCCTTTCCATCATTCTCACGAAAGATATTAAAAAGACGAAGCGTATGAGACAAGCCTAGCTCCATTTTTTTGTAGTTTTCTTTTATAAACTAAACTAGTGATAAAAAAAGAAACAAAAAGATCTGATTGCAAGATCTAAAGATATACCTTCAAGCACTCACCTCACCAGCAACAGCGCCAGAAAAGAGCTTAGTTGACGGGGTGTGAGTGAGTGCCCTGTACCTAGCCTCCCTGGCAACGGCGCCAGAAAAGAGCTTAGTGTCTAATACACAACCTTCTTCTTGTAGACGCTGTTGGGCCTGCAAGTGCACAGGTTTGTAGGGCAGTAGCAAATTTCCCTCAAGTGGACGACCTAAGGTTTATCAATCAGTGGGAAGCATAGGATGAAGATGGTCTCTCTCAAACAACCCTGCAACAAAATAACAAAGAGTCTCTTGTGTCCCCAACACACCCAATACAATGTTAAGCTATATAGGTGCACTACTTCAGCGAAGAGATGGTGATACAGGTGCAATATTGATAGAGCATTTCTTCATATAATCTTTTTAGCCTTTTTGCATCCTATTGTAATCACATTTTCACATTATTTACTTAAGAAATACTCCAATACCCCCATTATGCTACATTTACAACACTCCTCCATGTTTTGTAGAAAAGGGTGAAAAGGCCCAAAATCCTTCTATAATGGAGAGTGTCAAGAAACTATGGTTGCTGTAATTTACGGAGGGACCCTACCGTGAAGAAAAGAAGTAACCAGAGGGGCCAAGCTAAAGTTGGAGGGATCATCTTGTGAAGAAAGAAGAGAAGTGGAATGGCAAAAGAGCAAAAGTGGCAGATCAGAGGAGGGGGATCAAATCCCTAGCGGCAACCATCACTCCCCTTTGGGCCTGGCACACATCTCTCTCCCTCGTCCCTCCTTCTCCACCTCCGGCCGCCGCCACGGCCAGGACGGCATGGTGGTGCGCCAGCAGCCTCCATCCACTACACCAACAGCACCCAGTACCACCATCATCCCCATCCACCAGCGCCACACCACCCATCCACCTCTCCCAGCTGCTTCCCCTTGCTACTCACGCCCTGGACCAGCCATTGGGGTCGCCGGCGTCTGATCTCCCACGCGCCTCCAACTATTGCTGCTTTCCCCCTCGTCCCTACTGCTGCTACTCCACTTCCTCTGCTCCCCTTCTTCTTCTCTGAATCTCGCTGCTGCTGCTCTTCTTCTCTCTTCACCCGCTGCTGCTCATCCCTCACGCCCCTTCTCTCAATGTGACCTGCTGCTGCTTCTTCTTGCGCCCCTTGCTGCTGCTCTCCTTCCCTTGCCTCGCTGCTCTTGCTCCTCCTCTCAACCTCTCTCTTCTCACCAAAACTGTTGCTGTCCTCTTCTCACCAAAACTGGTGCTGCATCCTTGCTGAAGCTCTCTTCTCACGCCCCCTGCTGCTGCTCCTTCTCAACCCCCTGCTGCCTCTATTTCTTCTCTGAACCTGAACCCTTGTGGCTGCTATCTCTCTCTCCGAAATAACTTGAGACATATATGATGTGTAACATTCAGATTTGTTAAGTGTTAGTAACCTACTTGTTCAGTTTCAGACTTATGCTTTATTTGTGGATGTGTGAACTGGATCGTGGCATGTATCACTCAGTTTGTATGCTCAATAATTAGCTATATATATCCCCTATGTGTTGTAGTAGCTGTAGTAATTTTCAGTTTGTAATACCTGTGTGATATATATAATTCTGTGGTATTAAACATTTCTGTCCTTGTCCCATTATCTTTGTTTTGTGCTTTTCTTCTTATATATAACTAATAGTTATATTTGTGATCATATATTGGTACTTCCTTTCTGTCGATGATGATGTCCTGTGTGTGTATTTTAGTTTCTAAAATAATATGAAAATACCAAAAAGACAAAGCAAAGATAATCTTCATCTCCGTTTGCTTCGGTGTCATTTCCTTTGTTGATGATCTTAGTTAGTCTTGACTTAATATTCTGCTTTCACCACCCAATATTGTGTTACCTAGATTTAGCCGAACATAGTCGCCGTCGCCTAGTCCCTGTGGGGAACACGACACTCGCAGTTCGGGTGAAATATCCCGCTGTACTTACAATCGATCAATTTGGCGCTGTTGTCGGGGACTAGCGTCGAGCGATTGTGCGAAGCTATAGACTAGGCTTAGTATAGTTTTTGTTTAAATTTCCAGTCAAATTTATTTCTGTGTTTCTTTTACCTTTTTACTTTTTGTTGCTTCGGCTTATTAGGATACTAACCCTCTCACCAATGTTTGATGTTTGTGAGCGTGTGTAGGATATCTTATTATTTGTCTGCTGATTGACAGTTGCACTTGAACATATGGCTTTAGTACGTGATCTTTGGTTGACAAGTAGTGTGGACACGATGACAGGGCCAATTTGGCCATCTATTGAGGCCGAAAATTTTGAGTTGAGGCCTGGACTTATTGCTCTCGTCTTGCAGAATCAGTTTAGAGGATTACCCAATGAAGACCCTCATGAGCACATTAGTAATGTTCTGGAGTATGCCAATACAGTCCAGTATCATGGCATTTCCCAAGATGCTATCAAGTGTATGTTGTTCACATTCTCTCTCAGAGATGCTGCTAAGGACTGGTACTATTCCTTGCCATCAAGATCATACACTTGGGGTGATATTTCACAAGCTTTCCTGCATACATATTTTCCACTTTACAAGCAAGCTGCAATCCGTGACCATATCCTCAGTTTTGCGCAAGATGGTAGTGAGAGCTTGTATGCAGCTTGGGAGAGATATAAGTATTTGCTTAGAAATGTCCTAATCATGGGCAAAAGGATTGGTTAGTGCTTCAGATATTCTATAGAGGGCTGACACATGCTTCAAGAGATCTTATTGATATGTCAGCTGGTGGAACAATCATGAACAAGACTGTCGAGGGTGCAATTATTCTCATTGAGAGCATTGCCTTCCACCAAATGCAATGGGGTTATGAAAGGCCTAGTTCAAATCCGAAGGTTGCAAGCCTCGTGCAATCAGAAGTTGTGTGTTCCATAAGTGAACAGAAATCATCCATGGTGCCTAATATTCAAAACCAGCATGTTTCATTCTGGGGACAACAACATTTCAGAACTGAATTAGATCCTCCATATAGAAAGATTGATCTTACTTCAATTATCCTTGATGATGATTATGATATTTTTCAAGATGATGAAACTACTGTAGATCAGATGGAAACCACAATAGCAGATCCAACACCTCATGGCAATGAAACTGTCCAGAATGAGTCAAAGTTGCAAGAAGATGTTTATGAGGAACCTACTCTGATTGATGCTAAGTTGAGACAGCAAGATATGGAGAAATTCACTTGTGTTAGTCAACTATGTGACTGGTGGAATTTAGTCGTGTCACCAATTGCCCACACTTGTGTTACAATGGTATCTGGGCTATTTGTCAAGAAGAAATCATTAGCTCCACCGGTGGTTGCCTCTATCACAGTTAAAGAGAGTATCTCAGAGAAGAATAGTGAAGATGAGATTCCAACTCCTGCACATACAACTAAGCAAGTCGGAGACATTCCAAGGAGAGAGATACAAGAGGTTGAGTCAAATTTAGAAGAGTTGATACTTCAATATCCTGAGAAGATCCCACGTGTTGCTGAGCTGCATGACTGGTGGAAGTCATCAGTGTCACTATTGAAACTTAGCAGTGATGGTGATGAGGAGAACATTGCTCAGAAAGACAGCGAGGTAGTGATCTTAGCACCCCTACCAGATCATGTTAGTGAATATTCAGAGATGGGGATACTTCAGACTCAATTAAGTGTTGCTGGTAGTAGCACCATAGAAGATCCAGAGGAAGAGCGTCCTCAACTTGAAGAAGATTTACAAGAAGACAAGGAACAAGATGATCAAGAGCTGCAATTCCCAAGTGATCAAGTTGAAGACTCATCATCTACTACTCCTGAAGAAGTACAAGAAGCTGCCGTAGATGAAGATGAAGAACATGAGATTCATTTGCCTATTGTCATACCAGAGCATGATGTGTCAGGTTTACCCAATCCTCTTGATGACATGCATCCTTATGATTCCTTTGCTTCTACCTTGCATTGCATGATGCCATCTGTTAAAGTAGATTTGAAAAAGTATTTGTTTGGATATGATCATATATACCCTGTTAGTGGCATTACTCACATTAATGATGATCACAGTTACTTTCCTCGTGCTAGACCTATGCTTAATGAAACATATCATTCTTATGCTAGTCTTGAGCTTAATGAAAAATATCATCCTCATGTTAGTGTTGACTTTGCTGATTTCTACCATCCTAAACATGTGCTTTATAGCTATGCTTATGTAATTGGATATTCGATTGATGACTTGGAGGGTATTATTCCTACCACTTGCATTGTCTCTTTCGTTGAGTGCTCTTTCAGGTTCTTGCTTGTGCACGAATCACTACATGCTGACCAAGTTCGAGATGACATTCCCTGGGATCCCGGTGGACCCATGGCATGGGGATGAGGAGAAGCAAGGAGCACACATGAAGAGAGAAGCTGGAGCAGGCATGAGGATAGGGAAGCAATAGGAGAGGAGTCACAATGCACGAGGAAGCAAAGGAGAAGAGTTGCAGTTTAGAGAGTGTCGAGCGAGTGCTACTTCCTATAAAAACCCGGTGAGCTGTTTCATGACCCATTCCGAGTATATCATCCATTGATACATGCTGAAATCAAATGTTATTTGGGTTTCTTAAGCCATGTCTTAAATGTTGCCCCACTGAATTTTATTTGACATATGGTGCTTGATGAGAATATGCGAACTGATTGTTGAATGCCATGTAAACTAGTGATCTACATATTGCTTGCTTTGCTGAAATTAGTGAAAGTTATTAGTTTTGAGTGCTCAAATCCCTAGTACACTAGAAAACTTAATCATTTTCTGCTTTTACCTCAATACACCTAGATCACCACGTTTAGATGCTGAATTTGTGCCAAGTGTCTTCCCATTGAGAGCAATCACCTAACCACTATGGATTAGCATGCTATGTTCCCTGGATCGGTAGCATGTGAACCAGACATGGAGAAGTGATGATTCCTGTTTCTGTTCTTATGCGTTGTTCATTTAAGATAAGTAATAATGAATAAATAAGTCTGGCTACCTACAGTAGCATGTCACGTTCCCGGGATCGGTGGCATGTGAAATCGGGTTAGCTTGGGCAGTAATTAATAATAATAAAAATGTAATTGTCGAACCAGGTGTATACCATGTTCTCGGGATCGGTGGTATGTTCCTTTGGGGAGTCAAACAAAAAAAAATTGGTTGAGCCAGGTGTATACCATGTTCTCGAGATCGGTGGTATGTCACTTCGGTGAGACTAATAAAATAATATGTGTGTTTCTTTCAAATTCAATAAGTGGTTCAACCACAAAGTCATATTTCTGCAAATAAGAGATTTAATTCTAGTTCTTTTTGTTCTCGGGATCATGCTCTCTTTAGGAACCATTTGGCGTAGTCATCATTTAAACTTGTTGATCCTCTTTTATCACTGTAAAAGTTCAAAATGGTCATGCTTACTAGTATCCTACTGCTTTTTAGCACTCCTAACCATTAATTTTCACTAGCTAAGTCTGAAGCATGCCTTGTTTGGAGATCTATTTTACCAGGACATTCCTTACTCAGTTTACTGTTCATTATCTTGCCTTTGTCATATTCCTTTGCTTGAGGACAAGCAAAGATTTAAGTGTGGGGGAACTTGATAGAGCATTTCTTCATATAATCTTTTTAGCCTTTTTGCATCCTATTGTAATCATATTTTCACATTATTTACTTAAGAAATACTCCAATACCCCCATTATGCTACATTTACAACACTCCTCCATGTTTTGCAGAAAAGGGTGAAAAGGCCCAAAATCCTTCTATAATGGAGAGTGTCAAGAAACTGTGGTTGCTGTAATTTACGGAGGGACCCGACCGTGAAGAAAAGAAGTAACCAGAGGGGCCAAGCTAAAGTTGGAGGGATCATCTTGTGAAGAAAGAAGAGAAGTGGAAGGGCAAAAGAGCAAACCTGGCAGATCAGAGGAGGGGGATCAAACCCTAGCGGCAACCATCGCTCCCCTTTGGGCCTGGCACACATCTCTCTCCCTCATCCCTCCTTCTCCCCCTCCGGCCGCCGCCACGGCCAGGCCGGCGTGGTGGTGCGCCAGCAGCCTCCATCCACTACACCAACAACACCTAGTACCACCATCACCTCCATCCACCAGTGCCACACCACCCATCCACCTCTCCCTGCTGCTTCCCCTTGCTACTCACGCCCTGGACTAGCCATTGGGGTCGCCGGCGTCTGATCCCCGGCGTGCATCCAACTGCTGCTGCTTTCTCCCTCGTCCCTACTGCTGCTACTCCACTTCCTCTGCTCCCCTTCTTCTTCTCTGAATCTCGCTGTTGCTGCTCTTCTTCTCTCTTCACCTGCTGCTGCTCATCCTTCACGCCCATTCTCTCAACGTGACCTGCTGCTGCTTCTTCTTGCGCCCCTTGCTGCTGCTCTCCTTCCCTTGCCTCGCTGCTCTTGCTCCTCCTCTCAACCTCTCTCTTCTCACCAAAACTATTGCTGTCCTCTTCTCACCAAAACTGGTGCTGCATCCTTGCTGAAGCTCTCTTCTCACGCCCCTTGCTGATGCTCCTTCTCAACCCCCTGCTGCCTCTATTTCTTCTCTGAACCTGAACCCTTGTGGCTGCTATCTCTCTCTCCAAAATAACTTGAGACATATATGATGTGTAACATTCAGATTTGTTAAGTGTTAGTAACCTACTTGTTCAGTTTCAGACTTATGCTTTATTTGTGGATGTGTGAACTGGATCGTGGCATGTATCACTCAGTTTGTATGCTCAATAATTAGCTATATATATCCCCTGTGTGTTGTAGTAGCCGTAGTAATTTTCAGTTTGTAATACCTGTGTGATATATATAATTCTGTGGTATTAAACATTTCTGTCCTTGTCCCATTATCTTTGTTCTGTGCTTTTCTTCTTATATATAACTAATAGTTATATTTGTGATCATATATTGGTACTTCCTTTCTGTCGATGATGATGTCCTGTGTGTATTTTAGTTTCTAAAATAATATGAAAATATCAAAAAGACAAAGCGAAGATAATCTTCATCTCCCTTTGCTTCTGTGTCATTTCCTTTGTTGATGATCTTAGTTAGTCTAGATTTAATATTCTGCTTTCACCACCCAATATTGTGTTACCTAGATTTAGCCGAGCGTAGTCGCCGTAGCCTAGTCCCTGTGGGGAACACGACACTCACAGTTCAGGCGAAATATCCCGCTGTACTTACAATCGATCAAATATGGACAGTAGATAAAGGTATTTGTAATATGAAATTATAAAAACAGCAAGGTAACAAGTGGTAAAAGTGAGCGTAAACAGTATTGCAATGATAGGAAACAAGGCCTAGGGTTCATACTTTCACTAGTGCAAGTTTTCTCAATAATAATAACATAGATAGATCATATAACAAGCCCTCAACATGCAACAAAGAGTTACTCCAAAGCCACTAATAGCGCAGAACAAACGTAGAGATTATGGTAGGGTACGAAACCACCTCAAAGTTATTCTTTCGGATCGATCTATAAAAGAGTTCATACTAGAATAACACCTTAAGACACAAATCAACCAAAACCCTAATGTCACCTAGATACTCCATTGTCACCTCAAGTATCTGTGGGTATGATTATACGATATGCATCACACAATCTCAGATTCATCCAACCAACACAAAGTACTTCAAAGAGTGCCCCAAAGTTTCTACCGGAGAGTCAAGAACATGTGCCAACCCCTATGCATAGGTTCATGGGTGGAACCCGCAAGTTGGTCACCAAAACATACATCAAGAGGCACATGATATCCCATTGTCACCACAGATAAACACGGCAAGACATACATCAAGTGTTCTTATAAAAGAGTCAATCCAATAAGATAACTTCAAGAGGGGTAACTCAATTCATCACAAGAGAGTAGAGGGGGAGAAACATCATAAGATCCAACTACAATAGCAAAGCTCGGGATACATCAAGATCGTGCCATAGAGGGAACACAAGAGACAACACGAGAGAGAGAGATCAAACACATAGCTACTGGTACATACCCTCAGCCCCGAGGGTGAACTACTCCCTCCTCGTCATGGAGAGCGTCGGGATGATGAAGATGGCCACCGGTGATGGGATCCCCCTCCGGCAGGGTGCCGGAACGGACACCTGAGAGGTTTTTGGTGGCTACAGAGGCTTGCAGCGGCGGAACTCCTGATCTATCTTGATATTTGTTGTTTTTAGGGTACGAGGGAATATATAGGCAAAAGAAGTCGGTCGGGAGGTGCTCGAGGGGCCCACGAGACAGGGGGGCGCACCCAGTAGGGGGGGGGGCGCCCTCCTATCTCGTGGCTGCCTCGAGGATCTTCTGACTTGATCTCCAAGCCTCCAGGATGATATTCTTCCAAAAAATCACGATGCCGAAGGTTTCATTTCGTTTGGACTCCGTTTGATATTCCTTTTCTTCGAAATACTGAAACAGGCAATAAAACAACAATATGGGCTGGGCCTCCGGTAAATTGGTTAGTCCCAAAAATGATATAAAAGTGTATAATAAAGCCCATAATCATTCAAAACAAGTAATATAATAGCATGGAACAACCAAAAATTATAGATACGTTGGAGACGTATCAGTGTGGCTATAGTGATCTCCCACCAGGCGGCGGGACTGTAGCCACGCTCCACTGACCAAGCCCGCGTCATTAGCCTCACGGCTACAGTGATCAGCCACCAACCAGACCCGCCCGCGGTGGGGGCGGCCTGTCGGCTCCGTACCTGACCAGTCGGCGGGGCCCACCAGGTGGCGGGCCCTAGCAGCCGGTGGAGAAGCCGGCGACCAGAGACACTGACAGCCGGGTCCTGTGCCCGTCTAAATTACCATTGTACCCCTGGGGTAGGCCTATATAAACCCCCAGGGCACCCATGCAAAGGGTTCCCACTCAGTTAGAACTAGCTTCCTGAAGGAAATATGCCCTAGAAGCAATAATAAAGTTGTTATTTATTTCCTTATATCATGATAAATGTTGATTATTCATGCTAGAATTGTATTAACCGGAAACATAATACTTGTGTGAATACATAGACAAACAGAGTGCCACTAGTATGCCTCTACTTGACTAGCTCGTTGATCAAAGATGGTTATTTTTCCTGACCATAGACATGTGTTGTCATTTGATTAACGGGATCACATCATTAGGAGAATGATGTGATTGACTTGACCCATTCCGTTAGCTTAGCACTTGATCGTTTAGTATTCTGCTATTGCTTTCTTCATGACTTATACATGTTCCTATGACTATGAGATTATGCAACTCCCGTTTACCGGAGGAACACTTTGTATGAAAACGTCACAACGTAACTGGGTGATTATAAAGGTGCTCTATAGGTGTCTCCGAAGGTACTTGTTGGGTTGGCGTATTTTGAGATTAGGATTTGTCACTACGATTGTCGGAGAGGTATCTCTGGGCCCACTCGGTAATGCAAATCACTTAAGCCTTGCAAGCATTGCAAATAATGAGTTAGTTGCGGGATGATCTATTACAGAACGAGTAAAGAGACTTGCCGGTAGCGAGATTGAACTAGGTATGGAGATACCGACGATCGAATCTCGGGCAAGTAACATACCGATGACAAATGGAACAACGTATGTTGTTATGCGGTTTGACCGATAAAGATCTTCGTAGAATATGTAGGAACCAATATGAGCATCCAGGTTCTTCTATTGGTTATTGACTGGAGACATGTCTCGGTCATGTCTACATAGTTCTCGAACCCGTAGGGTCCGCACGCTTAAAGTTCGGTGACGATCGTAATTAGGGATTTTTGTGTTTCGATGTACCGAAGGTTGTTCGGAGTCCCGAATGTGATCACGAACATGACGAGGAGTCTCGAAATGGCCGAGACATAAAGATTGATATATTGGAAGCCTATATTTGGATATCGGAATCGTTCCGGGTGAAATCGGGATTTTACCGGAGTACCGGGGGGTTACCGGAACCCCCCGGGGGTTAATGGGCCTAAATGGGCCCTAAGGGAGAAGAGGAGGGCCGGCCAGGGCAGGCTGCGTGCCCCCTCCACCCCTAGTTCGAATAGGACAAGGAAGGGGGGGGGCTCCCCCTTTCCTCTTTCCCCATTCCCCTTTCCTTGTCCAACAAGGCAAGAGGTGGGAGTCCTACTCCCGGTGGGAGTAGGACTCCTCCAGGCGCACCCCTAGGGGCCGGCCGCACCTCCCCCTCCCTCCTTTATATACGGGGGCAGGGGGGCACCCCATGACACAAGTTGATCTTCGTGATCGTTCCTTAGCCGTGTGCGGTGCCCTCCTCCACCATATTCCACCTCGGTCATATCGTAGCGGTTCTTAGGCAAAGCCCTGCGTCGGTAGAACATCATCACCGTCATCACGCCGTCGTGCCGATGAAACTCTCCCTCAACACTCGGCTGGATCGGAGCTCGAGGGACATCACCGAGTTGAATGTGTGCAGAACTCGGAGGTGCCGTACGTTCGGTACTTGGATCGGTTGGATCGGGAAGACGTACGACTACTTCCTCTATGTTGTGTCAACACTTCGATTGCTGGTCTACGAGGGTACGTAGACAACACTCTCCCCTCTCGTTGCTATGCATCACCATGATCTTGCGTGTGCATAGGAATTTTTTTGAAATTACTACGTTCCCCAACAGTGGTATGAGAGCCTAGGTTTTATGCGTTGATGTTATATGCACGAGTAGAACACAAGTCAGTTGTGGGCGATACAAGTCATACTGCTTACCAGCATGTCATACTTTGGTTCGGCGGTATTGTTGGATGAAGTGGCCCGGACCGACATTACGCGTACGCTTACGCGAGACTGGTCTTACCGACGTGCTTACGCATACGCTTACGCGAGGCTGGCGGGTGTCAATTTCTCCAACTTTAGTTGAACCGAGTGTGGCTACGCCCGGTCCTTGAGAAGGTTAAAACAACACTAACTTGATGAACTATTGTTGTGGTTTTGATGCGTAGGTAAGAACGGTTCTTGCTCAGCCCGTAGTAGCCACGTAAAACTTGCAACAACAAAGTAGAGGACATCTAACTTGTTTTTGCAGGGCATGTTGTGATGTGATATGGTCAAGATGTGATGCTATATTTTATTGTATGAGATGATCATGTTTTGTAACCGAAGTTATCGGCAACTGGCAGGAGCCATATGGTTGTCGCTTTATTGTATGAAATGCAAATGCCCTGCAATTGCTTTACTTTATCACTAAGCGGTAGTGATAGTCGTAGAAGCAATAGACGGCATAAACGACAACGATGCTACGATGAAGATCAAGGTGTCGCGCCGGTGACGATGGTGATCATGGAGGTGCTTCGGAGATGGAGATCACAAGATGATGATGGCCATATCATATCACTTATATTGATTGCATGTGATGTTTATCGTTTATGCATCTTATCTTGCTTTGATTGACGGTAGCATTATAAGATGATCTCTCACTAAATTTCAAGATAAAAGTGTTCTCCCTGAGTATGCACCGTTGCCAAAGTTCATCATGCCCAGACACCACGTGATGATCGGGTGTGATAAGCTCTACGTCCATCTACAATGGGTGCAAGACAGTTTTGCACATGCAGAATACTCAGGTTAAACTTGACGAGCCTAGCATATGCAGATATGGCCTCGGAACACTGAGACCGAAAGGTCGAGCGTGAATCATATAGTAGATATGATCAACATAGTGATGCTCACCATTGAAAACTACTCCATTTCACGTGATGATCGGTTATGGTTTAGTTGATTTGGATCACGTGATCACTTAGAGGATTAGAGAGATGTCTTTCTAAGTGGGAGTTCTTAAGTAATATGATTAATTGAACTTAAATTTATCATGAACTTTGTACCTGATAGTATCTTGCTTGTCTATGTTGATTGTAGATAGATGGCCCGTGCTGTTGTTCCATTGAATTTTAATGCGTTCCTTAAGAAAGCAAAGTTGAAAGATGATGGTAGCAATTACACGGACTGGGTCCGTAACTTGAGGATTATCCTCATTGCTGCACAGAAGAATTACGTCCTAGAAGCACCGCTGGGTGCCAGGCCTGCTGCAGGAGCAACACCAGATGTTGTGGATGTCTGGCAGAGCAAAGCTGATGACTACTCGATAGTTCAGTGTGCCATGCTTTACGGCTTAGAACGGGACTTCAACGATGTTTTGAACGTCATGGAGCATATGAGATGTTCCAGGAGTTGAAGTTAATATTTCAAGCAAATGCCGGGATTGAGAGATATGAAGTCTCCAATAAGTTCTATAGCTGCAAGATGGAGGACAATAGTTTTGTCAGTGAGCATATACTCAAGATGTCTGGGTATAATAATCACTTGATTCAACTGGGAGTTAATCTTCCGGATGATAGCGTCATTGACAGAATTCTCCAATCACTGCCACCAAGCTACAAAAGCTTTGTGATGAACTATAATATGCAATGGATGGAAAAGACAATTCCCGAGCTCTTCGCAATGCTAAAGGCTGCGGAGGTAGAAATCAAGAAGGAGCATCAAGTGTTGATGGTCAACAAGATCACTAGTTTCAAGAAATAGTGCAAAGGGAAGAAGAAGGGGAACTTCAAGAAGAACAGCAAGCAAGTTGCTGCTCAGGAGAAGAAACCCAAGTCTGGACCTAAGCCTAAAACTGAGTGCTTCTACTGCGAGCAGACTGGTCACTGGAAGCAGAACTGCCCCAAGTATTTGGAGGATAAGAAGGATGGCAAGGTGAACAAAGGTATATGTGATATACATGTTATTGATGTGTACCTTACTAGAGCTCACAGTAGCACCTGGGTATTTGATACTGGTTCTGTTGCTAATATTTGCAACTTGAAACAGGGACTACGGATTAAGCGAACACTGGCCAAGGACGAGGTGACGATGCACGTGGGAAATGGTTCCAAAGTCGATGTGATCGCGGTCGGCACACTACCTCTACATCTACCTTC
This sequence comes from Triticum aestivum, assembly GCF_018294505.1. Taxonomy (NCBI): domain Eukaryota; kingdom Viridiplantae; phylum Streptophyta; class Magnoliopsida; order Poales; family Poaceae; genus Triticum; species Triticum aestivum. Next base: position 566,806,801 of record NC_057804.1, read on the forward strand.
GGGATTAGTATTAGATCTAAATAATTGTTATTTGGTGCCAGCTTTGAGCATGAACATTATATCTGGATCTTGTTTGATGCGAGACGGTTATTCATTTAAATCAGAGAATAATGGTTGTTCTATTTATATGAGTAATATCTTTAATGGTCATGCACCCTTGAAGAGTGGTCTATTTTTGTTGAATCTCAATAGTAGTGATACACATATTCATAATGTTGAAGCCAAAATATGCAGAGTTGATAATGATAGTGCAACTTACTTGTGGCACTGCCGTTTGGGTCATATTGGTGTAAAGCGCATGAAGAAACTCCATACTAATGGACTTTTGGAACCACTTGATTATGAATCACTTGGTACTTGCGAACTGTGCCTTATGGGCAAGATGACTAAAACACCGTTCTCTGGTACAATGGAGAGAGCAACAGATTTATTGGAAATCATACATACAGATGTATGTGGTCCAATGAATGTTGAGGCTCGTGGCTGATATCGTTATTTTCTCACCTTCACAGATGATTTGAGCAGATATGGATATATCTACTTAATAAAACATAAGTCCGAAACATTTGAAAAGTTCAAAGAATTTCAGAGTGAAGTTGAAAATCATCGTAACAAGAAAATAAAGTTTCTACGATCTGATCGTGGAGGAGAATATTTGAGTTACGAGTTTGGTCTACATTTGAAACAAAGCGGAATAGTTCCGCAACTCACGTCACCCAGAACACCACAGCGTAATGGTGTGTCCGAATGTCGTAATCGTACTTTACTTGATATGGTGCGATCTATGATGTCTCTTACTGATTTACCGCTATCGTTTTGGGGTTATGCTTTAGAGACGGCCGCATTCACATTAAATAGGGCACCATCAAAATCCGTTGAGACGACGCCTTACGAACTGTGGTTTGGCAAGAAACCAAAGTTGTCATTTCTAAAAGTTTGGGGTTGCGATGCTTATGTGAAAAAGCTTCAACCTGATAAGCTCGAACCCAAATCGGAGAAATGTGTCTTCATAGGATACCCAAAGGAAACTGTTGGGTACACCTTCTATCACAGATCCGAAGGCAAGACATTCGTTGCTAAGAATGTATCCTTTCTAGAGAAGGAGTTTCTCTCGAAAGAAGTGAGTGGGAGGAAAGTAGAACTTGATGAGGTAACTATACCTGCTGCCTTATTGGAAAGTAGCTCATCACAGAAATCTGTTCCTGTGACACCTACACCAATTAGTGAGGAAGTTAATGATGATGATCATGGAACTTCAGATCAAGTTGCTACTGAACCTCGTAGATCAACCAGGGTAAGATCCGCACCAGAGTGGTACGGTAATCCTGTTCTGAAAGTCATGTTACTAGACCATGATGAACCTACAAACTATGGAGAAGCGATGGTGAGCCCAGGTTCCGCAAAATGGCTTGAGGCCATGAAATCTAAGATGGGATCCATGTATGAGAACAAAGTGTGGACTTTGGTTGACTTGCCCAATGATCGGCAAGCAATTCAAAATAAATGGATCTTCAAGAAGAAGACTGACACTGACGTTAATGTTACTGTCTACAAAGCTCGACTTGTCGCAAAAGGTTTTTGACAAGTTCAAGGGATTGACTACGATGAGACTTTCTCACCCGTACCGATGCTTAAGTCTGTCCGAATCATGTTAGTGATTGCTGCATTTTATGATTATGAAATATGGCAGATGGATGTCAAAACTGCATTCCTGAATGGGTTTCTGGAAGAAGAGTTGTATATGATGCAACCAGAATGTTTTGTCAATCCAAAGGGAGCTAACAAAGTGTGCAAGCTCCAGCGATCCATTTATGGACTGGTGCAAGCCTCTCGGAGTTGTAATAAACCCTTTGATAGTGTGATCAAAGCATTTGGTTTTGTACAGACTTTTGGAGAAGCCTGTATTTACAAGAAAGTGAGTGGGAGCTCTGTAGCATTTCTGATATTATATGTGGGTGACATATTGCTGATCGGAAATGATATTTATGGATAGCATAAAGGGATACTTGAATAAGAGTTTTTCAATGAAAGACCTCGGTGAAGCTGCTTACATATTGGGAATTAAGATCTAAAGAGATAGATCAAGACGCTTAATTGGACTTTCACAAAGCACATACATTGACAAAGTTTTGAAGAAATTCAAAATGGATCAAGCAAAGAAAGGGTTCTTGCCTGTGTTACAAGGTGTGAAGTTGAGTAAGACTCAAAGCCCGACCACTTCAGAAGATAGAGAGAAGATGAAAGATGTTCCCTATGCTTCAGCCACAGGCACTATCATGTATGCAATGCTGTGTACCAGACCTGATGTGTGCCTTGCTATAAGTCTAGCAGGGAGGTACCAAAGTAATCCAGGAGTGGATCACTGGACAGCGGTCAAGAACATCCTGAAATACCTGAAAAGGACTAAGGATATGTTTCTCGTATATGGAGGTGACAAAGAGCTCATTGTAAATGGTTACATTGATGCAAGTTTTGACACTAATCCGGACGATTCTAAATTGCAAACCGGATACGTGTTTACATTGAATGGTGGAGCTGTCAGTTGGTGCAGTTCTAAACAAAGCGTCGTGGCGGGATCTGCGTGTGAAGCAGAGTACATAGCTGCTTCGGACGCAGCAAATGAAGGAGTCTGGATGAAGGAGTTCATATCCGATCTAGGTGTCATACCTAGTGCATCGGGTCCAGTGAAAATCTTTTATGACAATACTGGAGCAATTGCCTTAGCGAAGGAATCCATATTTCACAAGAGAACCAAGCACATCACGAGACTCTTCAATTCCATCCGGGATCTAGTCCAGGTGGGAGACATAGAAATTTGCAAGATACATACGGATCTGAATGTTGCAGACCCGTTGACTAAGCCTCTTCCACGAGCAAAACATGATCAACACCAAGACTCCATGGGTGTTAGAATCATTACTGTGTAATCTAGATTATTGACTCTAGTGCAAGTGGGAGACTGAAGGAAATATGCCCTAGAGGCAATAATAAAGTTGTTATTTATTTCCTTATATCATGATAAATGTTTATTATTCATGCTAGAATTGTATGAACCAGAAACATAATACTTGTGTGAATACATAGACAAATAGAGTGTCACTAGTATGCCTCTACTTGACTAGCTCATTGATCAAAGATGGTTATGTTTCCTGACCATAGACATGTGTTGTCATTTGATTAATGGGATCACATCATTAGGAGAATGATGTGATTGACTTGACCCATTCCGTTAGCTTAGCACTTGATCGTTTAGTATTCTGCTATTGCTTTCTTCATGACTTATAAATGTTCCTATGACTATGAGATTATGCAACTCCCATTTACCGGAGGAACACTTTGTGTGCTACCAAACGTCACAACGTAACTGGGTGATTATAAAGGTGCTCTATAGGTGTCTCTGAAGGTACTTGTTGGGTTGGCGTATTTTGAGATTAGGATTTGTCACTCTGATTGTCGGAGAGATATCTCTGGGCCCACTCGCTAATGCACATCACTTAAGCCTTGCAAGCATTGGAACTAATGAGTTATTTGCGGGATGATGTATTATAGAACGAGTAAAGAGACTTGCCGGTAACGAGATTGAACTAGGTATGGAGATACCCACGATCGAATCTTGGGCAAGTAACATACCGATGACAAAGGGAACAACGTATGTTGTTATGCGGTTTGACCGATAAAGATCTTCGTAGAATATGTAGGAACCAATTTGAGCATCCAGGTTCCGCTATTGGTTATTGACCGGAGACGTGTCTTGGTCATGTCTACATAGTTCTCGAACCCGTAGGGTCCGCACGCTTAAAGTCCGGTGATGATCATAATTAGGGATTTTTGTGTTTTGATGTACCGATGGTTGTTTGGAGTCCCGGATGTGATCACGGACATGACGAGGAGTCTCGAATTGGTCGAGACATAAATATTGATATATTGGAAGCCTATATTTGGATATCGGAATTGTTCCGTGTGAAATCGGGATTTTACCGGAGTACCGGGGGGTTACCGGAACCCCCCGGGGGTTAATGGGCCTACATGGACCCTAAGGGAGAAGAGGAGGCCGGCCAGGGCAGGCCGCACGCCCCCTCCCCGCTAGTCCGAATAGGACAAGGAAGGGGGGGGGGGGGGGCGCCCCCCTTTCCTCTTTCCCCCTTCCCCTTGCCTTCTCCAACAAGGCAAGAGGGGGGAGTCCTACTCCCTGTGGGAGTAGGACTCCTCCAGGTGCACCCCTAGGGGCCGGCCACACCTTCCCCCTCCCTCTTTTATATACTGGGGCAGGGCGGCACCCCATGACACACAAGTTGATCTTCGTGATCGTTCCTTAGCCGTGTGCGGTGCCCGCCCCACCATATTCCACCTCGGTCATATCATAGCGGTGCTTAGGCAAAGCCCTACGTCGGTAGAACATCATCACCATCATCACGCCGTCGTGCTGACAAAACTCTTCCTCAACACTCGGCTAGATCGGAACTCGAGGGACGTCACCGAGTTGAACGTGTGTAGAACTCGAAGGTGCCATACGTTCGGTACTTGGATCGGTCGGATCGGGACGACGTACGACTACTTCCTCTACGTTGTGTCAACACTTCCGTTGCCAGTCTACGAGGGTACGTAGACAACACTCTCCCCTCTCGTTGCTATGCATCACCATGATCTTGCATGTGCGTAGGATTTTTTTTTGAAATTACTACGTTCCCCAACACTTCCACCCTAGAGGAAGAAGAGAGCTAGCCCTGCCTCCTTCTACCTCTAGCATACAGCTCGAGGAGCACCATTGTACTCACTAGTGCCTTAGTGATCATGCGGAGACCCCACAGAGCAGGACTAGGGGTGTTATCTCCTAGGAGAGCCCCGAACCTGGGTAAAGTGCGCCGGCGTTCGTGTCTACGCCTCATCCTGCTTCCAGGTACCGGTGACGTTCTACTCGCTCCCACCAAGACATCCTTTGGCATATGTCGCACCCAACCGCCGACACAAGCCCAACAACCTTTTATTTTTTGGGACACAACCTTTTACAGTCCACATTTTCGGGCCTCAGCCTTTTTCCAGCCCACTTTCGGTTTTATTTTGTTTCTTTTCCATTTCAAAGTAGGTCCCACTAGTCAAATGGGAACCAATTACCAGGATTGTTTTTTGGGTACCACACTTCAATTCTATATTTGTGCAATTAGATAATTTGATTTAAAAAGAGCCAATAAGGCATAATAATTCATACAACAGACGAGCAAAGTACATTACAATAATACATAGAACAAATCTGGTGTTTAGCTATAAAACACAACTAAATATACACATAATTAGCTCTAGTGAGCTAAAACGGATTGCTACATGTGGGGTTTCTTCAGGGTTCTTCTTCCTAGAGCTCCTGTACACCCAACTTTTGAAGAATGAAGGCCAGCTTCTACAAATAATAAATTATGAAAAGTTAGAAACATAATCAAGTGAATCCATGAATATAAAATTCTCATGGCGATGAAAATTTGCTGCAGAACTTTATATATAACAATAAACCATGCATATAATATTCTCATAACAGTGAAAAGTGAGATGTATTTTGCAAATAATAAGTACTAGCATAGTGCAAGTTAAAAGAATAGAAGAACAGTACAGGCTATCAGTTATTTTCCACTTTAGAACAGGGCACATGCATCAATTTTTATAGTAAGGAATAAAGGAGACAATGCTAAGGATGGAAGAGGCCAAAGAGATGACATACCCTAGGGCGACTGACGATGGTGAAATGATGATCTGCTAGTTCTTAGATGGCTCAATGAGCACCTAATATCAAAAAATAGGCTTTTAAAGGAGGTAGATCCGATGGTAGATCCAGCAGCACGCCCAGGTCATAGATCCCAGGTCCTCATCATTCCAGCAGCAGCGATCCAGGGCCTTCTTCTCCCGCTCGTTCTTCTTCACCCGGGATTGCTCCTTCTTCTCCTGGGCGTGCTCCTGCTTCTCCTATAACAATAACAAGTTAATGACAATAGCAACAGGTCAATAACAACAGTAGCAACTCCTGGGAATGCTTCAATTTAGTCAATTTCTTTGATCAACAACTTATTCTATGGATGACATGCTATCAAACTTTGGAAAATATAGTATGAATATGACAGCTGCAGCAACAAGTCCTACACTAAACTAAGCAATCATCATCAGCAAGTGCTAACTTAACAGCAACAAAGAGAAGAAGTGAAGAGAGGAAAATAGAAGAAAAGAGATGAGAAGTTTCTCTTAATGAAAAAGAATTACTCATCTTTTCAAATGAATCAAATGAGTAGCTCTACACTGCATGTTTAATTAAAGTAAATGGAAATTTTTCATTAATTTAAATTAATAGAAAAAGGGTTATGCTAATCAGTTAACAGAAAAAGTATTATTTAAAGTAACTGAAAAAGGTTTCCGTTAAATTGTCAGAAAAAGGTTTTAGTTAATTGAAGGGAGGTTCTATTTACTCCATTTACAGTACTCATAATACTTGTACTGCAGTAAACTACTCCTAATGCTACAATAGTTAGCAACAACTGAAATTACTGTAATGTTAAAAATTTACAGTACATACTCCAGTGAATATTACTGAAACTTAATAGAGGTCAGAAAATATGCTTCATTTCAGACAATTTCTGACGAATCTAGTGTGACAACTTCATTTCAGACAAATTTTGACAAATCCAGTGTTACAGGCTACCAGCAATAGCTTAGTTACAGAATTAGGAGTAGAAGTTGTTACAGGCTAGTAGCAGTAGCTTGAAATTTACAACTTCGTTTCAGATAAATTTACAAGTTCATTTCAGAATTAGGAGTACAACTTCATTTCAAATTTACAACTTTATTTCACTGAAACAGGCTAGTAGCAGTAGCAAGGGAACTACAAGATCAACAAAGCTACAGAAAATCAACAAGCTACTCCAAAGGACAATTCATCTATATATTAATCAACAAGCTATAGAATATCACATCTGAGGGGATTCATTTAGTACTCTATTGTATATATTAATCTTTTAGCACAAAATGAACACATGCATAACTACAAGTTACAGAGTAAAGTAAACAGGGCCACCAAGACAATATTGTATTGTAAAAACAATTCATGCAACACATGCATTTTCCTTTCAGTTAGACAAAGGACGGAAATGGTGGTTTGAGTTTTGTTGAAATTCGACCAAAATCTGAATTCTGCTGGGGCTGGACGTGAGTGCATGCTGGTGTAACCGAATGTTTCAGACAGAAACCTTGGTGTGGAGTTTCATGTGTCAAGCGCCAAGCTGAGCACACACCATCAAGCTCAGAAACTCATATGATTGCTTGCTCTGGCTCCTAAGCTATGAGATCATGGCTGCCAAGGCTAGCTCGATTAGTTGCAGCCATCGTCAGTAGGTAGCATCTGTGTGGTGCAATAGCTAATTAGCTCTAGCACATCACATAGTACATACCTCAGAGTAGATGTGGTTGTCATTGGCGAGGAGCCCTATGCGTGCAGCCCGAACGCGGTACCGATGTCGGCCATGACGGGCTGCAGCTCCTGCACGGATAACCTGCTGTAAGGGGGATGGCCCCTGGGCAGGCAATGGAACATGGATCTTTTTCAAAACATCGGGTCTAGCCAAAGGCCCTCAATCTGGCTCACCCCGGCCGGATCCACAGCATGAGTTGGCCAGCTGCAGCGACCCGGCCGGCCGGCTGGTGCATGCTGGCAGATCCCAAGATGTCAACCTCCAGCGGCAAGAAGGCGTGGCTACAACGCCCACCTTACACCGGCCTCGACGGGCACGTCAACGGTGCTCCCCATGCCCCCGCCCGGGCTGGGGGTGACCTGGGGGTGCAACCCTATAGCGGGGCGGCGCCACCGTCCCGTGACGCCTGGCGAGGCATGCCATAGTATCCATGCTACTTCTTCAGCTTGCGTTGGTTTTTCCCTTGAAGAGGAAAGGGTGATGCATCAAAGTAGAGATAAGTATTTCCCTCAGTTAGAGAACCAAGGTATCAATCCAGTAGGAGTCACAAGCAAGTCTCTAATATATGCACCTACACAAACAATCAAACACTTGCACCCAACATGATAAAGGGGTTGTCAATCCCTTCATGGTCAATTGCAATGGTGAGATATGATAGAGATAAATATAAAAGATAAATAAAACGTAAAATAAAATAAATGTAAATAAATTGCAGCAAGATATCTTTGGGTTTATAGATCTAAAAATGTAATAGGGAAAATAGACCCGGGGGCCATAGGTTTCATTGGAGGCTTCTCTCTTGAAGCCAAATAACACGGTGGGTGAACAAATTACTATCGAGCAATTGATAGAAAAGGGAAAAGTTATGACGATATCCAAGGCAATGATTATGCATATAGGCATCAGGTCCGTGTCAAGTAGACCGACTCCTGCCTCCATCAAATACTATTACTCCACACATAGACCGCTATCCAGCATACATCTAGAGTATTAAGTTCGTAAAGAACGGAGTAACGCTTTAAGTAAGATGACATGATGTAGAGGGATAAAATCAAGCAATATGATGAAAATCCTATCTTTTTACCCTTGATGGCAACAATACAAACACGTGCCTCGCTACGCCTACTTTGTCACTGGGTGAGGACACCACAAGATTGAAGCCAGAACTAAGCACCTCTCCCATTGCAAGAAATACCAATTTAGTTGGTGTCGGCGTTCTGGGAATGGGGGTCCCCAGACTTGCCTACCTGCGGCCTACAACGTGGCTCAACCAGTGGCCCAGTATGGACCGTCTTCATCAACCAAAGCTCAAGACCCTTGAGGGAGTCCTGGATTAGGGGGTCCTTGGACAGCCGGACTAAATACTTTGGCAGGACTGTTGGACTATGAAGATACAAGATTGAAGACTTCGTCCCGTGTCCTGGTGGGACTCTCCTTTGCGTGGAAGGCAAGCTTGGTGATTCGGATATGTAGATCTCCTTCTTTGTAACTGACTCTATGTAACCCTAGCCCCCTCCTGTGTCTATGTAAACCGGAGGGTTTAGTCCGTAGGACGATGACAATCATAATCATAGGCTAGCTTCTAGGGTTTAGCCTCTATGATCTCGTGGTAGATCAACTCTTGTAATACTCATATCATCAAGATCAATCAAGCAGGAAGTAGGGTATTACCTCCATCGAGACGGCCCGAACCTGGGTAAACATTCTGTCCCGCGCGTCCTATTACCATTAGCCTTAGACGCACAATTCGGGACCCCCTACCCGAGATTCGCCGGTTTTGACACCGACATTGGTGCTTTGATTGAGAGTTCCACTGTGCCGTCACGGCAAGGCTTGATGGCTCTCCTTGTTGTCAAGGACAACATCACCTCTGGGGGAGCCCTGGCTGTAGGCCAAACTCTCCAACTAGGCGGCTTCATCATGACCTCCCGTTCGGCCGTTGCACCGACGATGACTTCTCTGGTCATCAAAAACAGCCTCCACGACAGCTCGGAATTCACTGAGCAGATGGATCCAATGGAGCTCTCCTCCTTGAACGAGCTCTTGGATCGCATCGCCGCCCTGGGAGTCGCTGCGAACTATGATCGGATCGGGCTTAAACCTGACCAAAGGGAGATTAACTCTCCACCGGTCACCCATCAGATAGCGGTGGTGGAGGAGAAATGCAGTGATTCTTGCTCTATTTTGAGGACGAACTATGTCTGGATTCCTGAGCTCTCCGAGCCGGATAACCGTCTATGGGAGGACTTGGCCCAAGCTCTGAACCTAGAATCGGACAGCGGGCCAGAAAAATTGGGCAACATCCCAGAGCCCGAACTGCCAAGCTCGGAAGCTCCTCAGCCCCTGGGTCTCAGATCGGGTCAGGGTTTGGACCTAAACTACCCACCCACCCAGACACAAGTGATCTTTTCCACATTAGACAAGAGCCCCAAGAGACATTACATCACTTTTGGGCCAGATTCCTCCTTGTAATGAGCAAGGTCAAGGACTATCGCGAGGAAGACGCAATTTCATTCTTTTGCAAAAATTGCACGGACAGGGGAATCCTCAACGCCATATGTCACAATGACATAGCACACTTCGCTGACTTGGCAACCATAGTACAGAAGTATTGTGCGATGGAAAGCGCCTGGAAAACCCAAACAAAATTCTGGGATCCTCCGGCTCTCACTAAACCCCTCGTCTGAACTAAAAGGGTGCACTCTCGCAAGTCACCCGATCCAATTATAAAGAAACCAAAGCCCACTACAGGGCATGGAAACGTATTGGAGGGATGGCTCAATGGGCCATGCAAAATTCACAGTACACCAGATACCATACCAACACACAACCTTAGAGCATGTTGAATACTCCGGCAGGTGGCCAAGAGCGGCGAGGATCTCCTCATCAACAATACCGTAGAGCACCATCCCGCGGAAAATAACAATACAATATTGACAGTCTTCGAGACTTTCGCCACAAATAATAGGCACAAGCGAGCACTCCGCAGCCTCGCCGAAGTCTGCCATGTTGCAGCAATAAATCCATGGAATGACACGGCCATAACCTTCAATGCTAGTAACGAACCTCAATTCCGAACAGTCCGAGCACCAGCCGCTTTGGTCCTTAGTCCAATTGTGGACGGCTTCCAGCATACTAAAGTGCTCATGGACGGCGGCAGCGGATTAAACCTCATCTACGAGGAAAATCTTAACAAAATGGAAATAGATAAGAGCCGCATTGAGCAAAGCAGCACGACCTTCAAAGGGATCATCCCTAGTCGAGAGGCACGATGCACGGGAAAAATCACACTAGATGTGGTATTCGGCACGCCGGAGAATTATAGGTCCAAAGAAATCACATTCCAAGTGGCCCCGTTCAGTAGCAGATACCACGCCCTTTTAGGGCGGGATGCATTCACAAGCTTCCAAGCTATACCCCATTACGGGTACATGAAGCTCAAGATGCCTGGGCCCAATGGAATCATCACTCTGGCTAGTGATCCGGGCGTAGCACTCCGCACCTAAAATAAAACCACCACACTGGCCCTTGAGGCATTATCCGAAGCCCTCGCGGCCGAAGAACTAACTGCGCTGCGCACTATGGTGGACAGGGACAACGTGATACTCGACAAACAACCCAAGTCCAACTCTTTTAAACTAGCGGATGAAATAGTCAAATTCTAGGTCCACCCAACGGAACCTACGAAAACAGCATCCATCGGGGCACAACTGAACCCCACAATAGACACTGCACTGCAAGAGTTCTTGCGTGAGAATTGGGACATCTTCGCCTGGCATCCGTTAGACATGCCAGGTATCCCACGCAGGTTGGCCGAGCATAGCCTAAACATACTGAAGGGATACAAGCCGGTCAAGCAGACTCTTCGGCGCTTTTCAGAACCTAAGAGACAAGCTATGGGAGAAGAGCTAGCCAAGTTACTCGAGGCCGGATTCATCAGAGAAATAAAACATCTGGACTGGCTAGCAAACCTGGTGATGGTACCAAAGAAGGACAAATCCTGGCGCCTATGTGTCGATTTCAAGGACCTCAATAAGGCTTGCCCCAAGGATCCCTTCCCCCGCCCCCCACATCAATCAAATAATCGACGCTACCTCAAGACACGACTCATTGTGCTTCCTCGACGCATACTTCGGATACCATCAAATCAAGATGGCGGAGTGCAATCAAGCCGCAACGGCATTCATCACACCATACGGCCCTTTCTGTTTTAACACCATGCCTTTCGGGCTCAAAAATGCCGGCGCAACCTATCAACGCATGATTCAGACATGCCTGAAAAAACAAATAGGCAAAACAGTGGAGGCATACGTAGATGATGTGGTCATCAAAACCAGACACGTCGAAGCTTTAATAGACAACTTGAGGCTTACGTTCGACAATCTCTGAACATATGACATCAAGCTCAACCCGGAAAAATGCGCTTTCGGCGTGCCTGCCGGAAAGCTCTTGGGCTTCATCATTTCCAATAGAGGAATTGAAGCAAATCCGGCTAAAATCCGAGCTCTGTCATAGTTGGCTACCCCAACAGACCTCAAACAAATCCTGAAATTAACTGGATGCATGGCTGCCCTAAGCCGCTTTATCTCCCGATTGGGAGAAAAGGCACTACCTCTCTATCGCCTTCTTAGACACACCGAACACTTCGAGTGGACGGACGCGGCTACGGCTAGACTAGAAGAAATAAAGTCCCTCTTGGCCAGCAATCCAATCCTGGCCGTGCTAAATATCGGCGAACCCATGCTGTTATATATAGCTGCAACACACCTGGTTGTAAGCGCAGTGCTCGTCGTCGAACGAGAGACGGACGGACATAAGTGCTACGTCTTGATCTTGTGTTGGTTTTCCTCGAAGAGGAGAGGGTGATGCAGCAATAGTAGCGTAAGTATTTCCCTCAGTTTTTGAGAACCAAGGTATCAATCCAGTAGGAGGCTCCTCAAAAGTCCCACGCACCTACACAAACAAACTGAGAACTCGCAACCAACGCGATAAAGGGGTTGTCAATCCCCTCACGGCCACTTGCGAAAGTGAGATCTAATAAAGATAGTATGATAAGATAAATATATTTTTGGTATTCTATAATATAGATGCAAAAAGTAAAGATGCAAATAAAAGTAGATTGGAAGCAAATATGATACGAGATAGACCAGGGGCCATACGTTTCACTAGTGGCTTCTCTCAAGATAGCATAAGTATTACGGTGGGTGAACAAATTACTATCGAGCAATTGATAGAAAAGCGACTAATTATGAGATTATCTAGGCATGATCATGTATATAGGCATCACGTCCATAACAAGTAGACCGACTCCTGCCTGCATCTACTACTATTACTCCACACATCGACCGACTCCTGCCTGCATCTAGAGTATTAAGTTCATAAGAACAGAGTAACACATTAAGCAAGATGACATGATGTAGAGGGATAAACTCATGGAATATGATATAAACCCCATCTTGTTATCCTCGATGGCAACAATACAATACGTGCCTTGCAACCCTTTCTGTCACTGGGTAAGGACACCACAAGATTGAACCCAAAGCTAAGCACTTCTCCCATGGCAAGAAAGATCAATCTAGTAGGCAAAACCAAACTGATATTTCGAAGAGACTTGCAAAGATAACTCAATTATACATAAAAGAATTCAGACAAGATTCAAATATTATTCATAGATAAACTTGATCATAAATGCACAATTCATCGGATCTCGACAAACACACCGCAAGAAGAGTTTACATCGAATAGATCTCCACAAGAGAGGGGGAGAACATTGTATTGAGATCCAAAAAGAGAGAAGAAGCCATCTAGGTAATAACTATGGACCCGTAGGTCAGTGGTAAACTACTCACAACTCATTGGAGGGGCAAGGATGTTGATGTAGAGGCCCTCCGTGGTCGATTCCCTCTCCGACAGAACACCGGCGAAGGCTCCAAGATGGGATCTCGTGGATACAGAAGGTTACGGCGGTGGAAATTGTGTTTTAGGTGCTCCCTGGATGTTTTCGGGGTACGTAGGTATATATAGGAGGAAGAAGTACATCGGTGGACTCCCGAGGGGCTCACGAGACAGGGCAGCGCGCCCTACAGGGGGCGCCCTCCTATCTCATGGGAGCCTCGACATCTTCTTGACTTGCACTCCAAGTCCTCTGGATCACGTTCGTTCCAAAAATCACGCTCCTGAAGGTTACATTCTGTTTGGACTCCGTTTGATATTCCTTTTCTTTGAAATACTGAAATAGGCAAAGAAAACCAGCAATACGGGCTGTGCCTCCAGTTAGTAGGTTAGTCCCAAAAATGATATAAATGTGTAAAATAAAGCCCATAAACATCCAAAAGGGGTAATATAATAGCATGGAACAATAAAAAATTATAGATACATTGGAGACGTATCAAGCATCCCCAAGCTTAATTCCTGCTTGTCCTCGAGTAGGTAAATGATAAAAAGAGAATTTTTGATGTGGAATGCTACCTAGCATAATTCTCAATGTAATTTTATTTATTGTGGCATGAATGTTCAGATCCAAATGATTCAAAATAAAAGTTCATATTGATAAAAGAAATAGTAACACTTCAAGCATACTAATCAAAGTAATCATGTCTTCTCAAAATAACATGGCAAAAGAAAGTTCATCCCTACAAAATCATATAGTTAGGCTATGCTTCATTTTCGTCACACAAAGATGTTCCCAACTTCTATACCCCCGATGAAAAGCCAAGAAATTGTTTCATACTTAAATAATCTCAAAGTTTTTCAACCTTCACGTAATACATGAGCGTGAGCCATGGATATAGCACTATGGGTGGAAAAGAATATGATGATGGGGATTGTGTGGAGAAGACAAAAAAAGAAAGTCTCACATTGATGAGGATAATCAACGGGCTATGGAGATGCCCATCAATTGATGTCAACATGAGGAGTAGGGATTGCCATGCAACGGATGCACTAGAGCTATAAATGAATGCTCAACAAAAGAAAACTAGTGGGTGTGCATCCAACTTGCTTGCTCATGAAGACCAAGGGCATTTGAGGAAGCCCATCGTAGGAATATACAAGCCAAGTTCTATAATGAAAAATTCCCACTAGTATGAAAAATACAATCTATGAGACTCACTAAATGAAAAACATGGTGCTACTTTGAAGCACAATATATGAGACTCACTACATGAAGAACAAGGTGCTACTTTGAAGCACAAGTGTGCAAAAAGAGATAGTAGCATTGCCCTTTTATTTATTTTATTTCTTCTTCTTTTTTCTTTTTTTTCTTTTTTCTTCTTTTTTCTTCTTTTTTTCTTTTTTGGGGCCTTTTTTCTTTTTCTTTTGGGCAATGTTCTAATAATGATGATCATCACACTACTATTGATTACAACATATGAATTACAACTCGAAACTAGAACAAGATATGAATCTACATGAATGCCTCCGGCGGTGTAGCAGGATGGTGCAATGAATCAAGAGTGACATGTATGAAAAAATAATGCATGGTGGCTTTGCCACAAATATGATGTCAACTACATGATCATGCAATGGCAATATGACAAAAGTAAAGTATGTCATGATGATGATGAACGGAACGGTGGAAAGTTGCATGGCAATATATCTCGGAATGGCTATGGAAATGCCATAATAGGTAGGTATGGTGGCTGTTCTGAGGAAGATATAAGGAGGTTTTTGTGTGATAGAGCGTATCGTATCACGGGGTTTGGATGCACCAGCAAAGTTTGCACCAACTCTCAAGGTGAGAAAGGGCAATGCACGGTACCGAAGAGGCTAGCAATGGTGGAAAGGTAAAAGTGCGTATAATCCATGGACTCTACATTAGTCAAAAGAACTCATATACTTATTGCAAAAATTTAGAAGTCATCAAAAATCAGCACTGCGCATGCTGATGTCTACTACGCAACCTTCTCCTTGTAGACGTAGTTGGGCCTGTAAGTGCACAGGTTTGTAGGACAGTAGCAAATTTCCCTCAAATAGATGACCTAAGGTTTATCAATCCGTGGGAGGCATAGGATGAATATGGTCTCTCTCAAGCAAGCCTGCAACCAAATAACAAAGAGTCTCTTGTGTCCCATCACACCCAATACAATGGCAAATTGTATAGGTGCACTAGTTCGGCAAAGAGATGGTGATACAAGTGCAATATGGATAGCAGATATAGGTTTTTGTAATCTGAAAATATAAAAACATCAAGGTAACTAATGATAAAAGTGAGCGTAAACAGTATTGCAATGATAGGAAACAAGGCCTAGGGTTCATACTTTCACTAGTGCAAGTTCTCTCAACAATAATAACATAGATAGATCATATAACAATCCCTCAAAATGCAACAAAGAGACAATCCGAAGCCACTAATAGCGGAGAACAAATGTAGAGATTATGGTAGAGTACGAAACCACCTCAAAGTTATTCTTTCGGATCAATCTATAAAAGAGTTTGTACTAGAATAACACCTTAAGACACAAATCAACCAAAACCCTAATGTCACCTAGATACTCCATTGTCACCTCAAGTATCCGTGGGCATGATTATACGATATGCATCACACAGTCTCAGATTCATCCAACCAACATAAAAGTACTTCAAAGAGTGCCCCAAAGTTTCTACCGGAGAGTCGAGAACGTGTGCCAACCCCTATGCATAGGTTCATGGGCGGAACCCACAAGTTGGTCACCAAAACATACATCAAGTGGCACGTGAAATCCCATTGTCACCACAGATAAACACGTCAAGACATACATCAAGTATTCTCATAAAAGACTCAATCCGATAAGATAAATTCAAAGGGGAAACTCAATTCATCACAAGAGAGTAGAGGGGGAGAAACATCATAAGATCGAACTACAATAGCAAAGCTCGGGATACATCAAGATCGTGCCATAGAGGGAACACGAGAGAGAACACGAGAGAGAGAGATCAAACACATAGCTACTGGTACATACCCTCAGCCCCGAGGGTGAACTACTCCCTCCTCGTCATGGATAGCGTCGGGATGATGAAGATGGCCATCGGTGATGGGTTCCCCCTCCGGCAGGGTGCCGTAACGGGCTCCCGAGAGGTTTTTGGTGGCTACAGAGGCTTGCGGCGGCGGAACTCCCGATCTATCTTTTGTTCTGGAAGTTTTAGGGTACGTAGGTATATATGGGTACAGGGAGTATGTCGGTGGAGCTACGGGGGCCCCATGAGGCAGGGGGCGCACCCTAGGGGGGTGGGCGCGCCCCCCACCCTCGTGAGCACCTCCCGTATCTTCTGACGTGGAGTCCTAGTCCATCAGGTGGGTTTCCTTCCAAAAATAACTTCTCTAGTTGATTTCGTTCCGTTTTAACTCCGTCTGATATTCCTTTTCCTTGAAACACTGAAATAGGCATAAAACAGCGAATCTGGGCTGGGCCTTCGGTTAATAGGTTAGTCCCAAAAATAATATAAAAGTGGATGATAAAGCCCAATATTGCCCAAAACAGTAGATAAAGTAGCATGGAGCAATCAAAAATTATTGATACGTTGGAGACGTATCAGGCATCCCCAAGCTTAATTCCTACTCGTCCTCGAGTAGGTAAATGATAAAAAAGAATTTTTGATGCGGAGTGGTACTTGGCATAATTTCAATGTAATTCTTCTTAATTGTGGCATGAATATTCAGATCCGAAAGATTCAAGACAAAAGTTCATATTGACATAAAAATAATAATACTTCAAGCATACTAATCAAAGCTATCATGTCTTCTCAAAATAGCATGGCTAAAGAAAGTTATCCCGACAAAATCATATAGTTTGGCTATTGCTCTATCTTCATCACACAAAGTATTTAATCATGCACAACCCCGATGACAAGCCAAGCTATTGTTTCATACTTTAATAATCTCAAACTCTTTCAACTTTCACGCAATACATGAGCGTGAGCCATGTACATAGCACTATATGTGGAATAGAATGGTGGTTGTGGAGGAAAAAAAAGAGAAGATAGTCTCACATCAACTGGGCGTATCAACAGGCTATGGAGATGCCTATTAATAGATATCAATATGAGTGAGTAGGGATTGCCATGCAACGGATGCACTAGAGCTATAAGTATATGAAAGCTCAACAAAAGAAACTAAGTGGGTGTGCATCCAACTCGCTTGCTCATGAAGACCTTGGGCATTTTGAGGAAGCCCATCATTGGAATATACAAGCCAAGTTCTATAATGAAAGATTCCCACTAGTATATGAAAGTGATATCATAGGAGACTCTCTATCATGAAGATCATGGTGCTACTTTGAAGCACAAGTGTGGTAAAAGGATAGTAGCATTGCCCCTTCTCTCTTTTTCTCTCATTTTTTTATTTTTTTATTTTTTTTCTTTGGCCTTTTTTGGCCTTTCTCTTTTCTTTCTGAAGTCCGAAGTCTCATCCCGACTTGTGGGGGAATCATAGCCTTCATCATCCTTTCCTCACTAGGACAATGCTCTAACAATGAAGATCATCACACTTTTATTTTTCTTACAACTCAACAATTACAACTCAATACTTAGAACAAAATATGACTCTATATGAATGCCTCCGGCGGTGTACCGGGATATGCAATGAATCAAGAGCGACATATATGAAAATTATGAAGGTGGCCTTGCCACAAATACAATGTCAACTACATGTTCATGCAAAAAGCTATATGACAAAAGTAATGTGTGTCATATGAACGGAACGGTGGAAAGTTGCATGGCAATATATCTCGAAATGGCTATGGTAAGGCCATAATAGGTAGGTATGGTGGCTGTTTTGAGGAAGGTATATGGTGGGTGTATGGTACCGGCGAAAGTTGCGCGACACAAGAGAGGCTAGCACTAATGGAAGGGTGAAGGGTGCGTATAATCCATGGACTCAACATTAATCAAAAGAACTCATGCACTTGTTGCAAAAATTTAGAAGTCATCAAAAACCAAAGCACTACGTGCATGCTCCTAGGGGGATAGATTGATAGGAAAAGACCATCGCTCGTCCCCGACCGCCACTCATAAGGAAGACAATGAATAAATAAAATTGTGCTCCAACTTCATCACAAAGCGGTTCACCATACGTGAATGCTACGGGAATCACAAACTTCAACACAAGCATTCTTTAAATTCATAATCACCCAACTAGCATCACTTTGATATTATCACCTCCATATCTCAAAACAATTATCAAGCATCAAACTTATCTTAGTATTCAACGCACTCAAAAGAAAGTTTCACATATCTTGAATACCAAGTATATTAATATTAAGCAAATTACCATGCTAATAACGACTCTCAAAATAATCTAAGTGAAGCATGAGAGATCAAAGTTTCTTAAAAACAAATCTACCACCGTGCTCTAAAAGATATAAGTGAAGTACTAGAGCAATAACAAAAACTACTACGAAAGATATAAGTGAAGATCAATGAGTAGTCGAATAATTATGCAACTATGTGAAGACTCTCCCATTTAATAATTTCAGATCTTGGTACTTTATTCAAACAGCAAGCAAAGCTAAAGAAAACTACATTGCAAGGATATCACAACTCATGTGAAGAAGCAAAAACTTAGGCCCAACCGATACTAACCGATAGTTGTTGAAGAAGAAAGGTGGGATGCCTACCGGGGCATCCCCAAGCTTAGATGCTTGAGACTTCTTGAAATATTATCTTGGGGTGCCTTGGGCATCCCCAAGCTTTAACTTTTGTGTCTCATTAATTCCTTTCTTATCATGGTTTCTCTTTTTATCAAAAGCTTCATTCACAACAAACTCAACAAGAACTCGTGAGATAGGTTAGTATAAACCAATGCAAAACCTTATCATTTTCTAGTGTAAAAAATCACTAAAATTACTATTCAACATTGCATACTAAATGTCTCTGCATATTTAATACCCCTATCCTTAAATAGAATCATTAAACAAGCAAACATATGCAAACAATGCAACCATAACAGCAATCTGCCAAAACAGTATGTCGATGTACTAGAGTAGGGGTACCCTAGTA
Source organism: Triticum aestivum (assembly GCF_018294505.1). Classification (NCBI taxonomy): domain Eukaryota; kingdom Viridiplantae; phylum Streptophyta; class Magnoliopsida; order Poales; family Poaceae; genus Triticum; species Triticum aestivum. Next base: position 566,826,216 of record NC_057804.1, read on the forward strand.
TCCCGAACTTGTGCACGGGCAGTTGCAGCACCCCGCGGCAAGGCTTGTCGGGTGACCACCAAGGTCCTCCATGGTTCCTTTGGAGCCATTCAAGAACAAAGTATTCAAGCCAAGGAGACAAGGCCCCGTCAAGAGGAGCTTGCCGGGAAGGCCAACCAAGGCATCTCAAGGAACTTGCGGCGACGCGCCACGCGTCCCGGCGAGGCCCGGTGAGCGACAAGGTTCCGGAAGCGACAAGACAACGACCGCGGCAAGCTACCACTCTGTAGCTGCGCTCCAGCACATCCACCAACGTGTCACCCTGGGGCCTTTCCAGGTGTGCGTGGCAAGAGGCTGTGCAGCCAGCGGTGCACGGTGGCAAGCGACACTAACAAGATTGCCATCGTGGCGAGCGGAGGCACCCCTGACGGTCCCTTTTTGCACTATTTGGGCGACGTAGACGGGCATTTAATGCTTTTGTCCCCTGCCGTCAGGGTTAGGTAAGATACACTGTACAGGTAGTTGTACCAACCGCAATTCCTTTTCCATTTTTACCCTTGTCTACGTTGCCACCTGTCGGAAACCACTTTAGCATATAAAAGGAGGCCCATGCGCAACGTAGTGGGGGTTTGAAGGCAGAAAAAACTCACGCTCGTCTCGTTAGCAGCTAGTGTGTACTGTAGCACTCAGCGCTCCGAGCAAGAACTCAATACACTCAGACATGCAGTAGGAGTGTTATCTCTCCGGAGAGCTCCGAAGCAGGGTAAACTGCTCGTGTGCTTCGCTTGAACTGCTCTTCGTGCGATCTCCGCCCCCGCCGAACCGAAAGGGGCTCGGTCCGCCGGTCCCATAGGTGTTCGTGGATCAGCTTCCCCGACATCTCGAGCCCTTTCGGTTCGGCGGGGGGCGGAGATCGCACGAAGAGCGGATCGAGGCGAAGCACACGAGCAGTTTACCCAGTTTCGGAGCTCTCTGGAGAGATAACACTCCTACTGCTGCATGTCTGAGTGTATTGAGTTCTTGCTCGGGAGCGCTGAGTGCTACAGTACACACTAGCTGCTAACGAGACCGAGCGTGAGTGTTTTTCTGCCTTCGAACCCCGCTCTACATTGCGCATGGGCCTCCTTTTATATGCTAAAGGGGTTTCCGATAGGTGGCAACGTAGACAAGGGTAAAAATGGAAAAGGAATTGCGGTTGGTACAACTACCTGTACAGTGTATCTTACCTAACCCTGACGGCAGGGGAAAAAAGCATTAAATGCCCGTCTACGTTGCCCAAATAGTGCAAAAAGGGACCGTCAGGGGCGCCACCGCTCGCCACGATGGCAATCTTGTCAGCGTCGCTTGCCACCGCGCACCGCTGGCTGCACAGACTCTTGCCACGTGCGCCTGGAAAGGCCCCAGGGCGACATGTTGGTGGATGTGCTGGAGCGCGGGTACAGAGTGGTAGCTTGTCGCGGCAAGCGCCTTGCCGCGGTCGTTGTCTTGTCGCGTCCGGAAGCTTGTCGCTCACCGGGCCTCGCCGGGACGCGTGGCGCGTCGCGGCAAGTTCCTTGAGATGCCTTGGTTGGCCTTCCCGGCAAGCTCCTCTTGACGGGGCCTTGTCTCCTTGGCTTGAATACTTTGTTCTTGAATGGCTCCAAAGGAACCATGGGGGACCTTGGCGGTCACCCGGCAAGCCTTGCCGCAGGGTGCTGCAACTGCCCGTGCACAAGTTCGGGATACTAGGGTACCCCTACTCTAGTACACCGACAGGAGCCCCCGGGCCTGGGCCACACACAGTGCTGAGCGCTGTTGGGCCAGGCCCAAAACAGGGCACGGGCACGCGCGGCCTGGGTTACGCCGTATCTCACTCTGTATCCTCCGCGCCCTCGTTGAACAGCATGCGTCGAATGCGGCGTCGTGGGAGAGATCGTGGGTGGTTTCTTTATTCGGAAAGACGGAACGTCTGCCCCCTCCCCCTTTATAAGCAGGGGAAACAGGGGCAGTTCGCCCATCTCGCCGGTCGCTATTCCGATCTCAAAAACCTCCACTGCTCCCCCCTTCTTCCCAAAGCTGAAAGAGAGCAGCGCTCCGCCCCCCATCGCCACCGGCACCACCAACGCCGTCGATCTCTCTCACCACCTCCGCCATGGCTCCGAAAGCCGGGAAGGTTGTGAAGTCGGCCGAGGCGCAGCGGCTCGCGTTGCTGCGAAAGGAGCGGACAATCTTCCCCCCTCAGCTCGCCGCGAAGGAGCTGAGGAAGTATTACTACCTCTTCTGGTCGACGGAGACGTGAGCGCATCCGCGCACGAAGGTACTCTTAGCTGCTGCTTCGGAACTGGCTCCGAATGGATATCCCTTCTTCGCGTTGTTCTTCTACTGCGGGCTCTGCCCGCCTTTCTCTGAGTTTTTCTGTGATATTATGAACACCTACGGGTTCTGCCTCCTTGACTTCACCCCCAACGCTGTTCTGACCATGGCAGTTTTCGCACATCTCTGCGAAAACTTTGTCGGAGTCTATCCAAATGTAGCTCTTTTTCGCCACTTCTTTATGCCCCGAGTTGAGAGAGGGGAGCCTTTATCCGGCGGAATCGCCTGGATCTCAAGAGCTGGCAAGAAGGAAGCTTATCTGGAGGGAGAGCTCCGCAACAAGTGGGAGGAATGGAGAGCAGACTGGTGCTGGATTGTCGAGGAGAACCCGCAGCCATTTACCGCCCAGCGCCAAGCCCCAGTAGTGCGCGGCAACGATTGGAGCAACGTGGCCCCGGAAGATGATAGGCTGAAGATTGCCGTCACCCGGATCCTACGCCTCAGGCTTGCCGGGCTCACCGTAGGCGCCGTTGGTGCAGATTTTCTTCGCCGCCGCATCGCCCCTCTGCAGGAGAGGAGGAGACCCGCCTGGGAGTTCCAGAATGCGGCAGATATCATGAGGTTGCGCCCGGGTCTCAACTTCAACTTCACTGTCCTGGAACTGGACGCGATGCTCCTGGAACTGTTCAAGCGCGATCCTCAACATCCCGAAGCGTTCATGTTACCGAGGGGTGTCGTTCCGCTGTGCAACAACTCCTCGCTTGACCGCATCCATGCAATGATGCCGCTGTGCGATTCGCATGGAATTGTTCCAACTTGGCAAGACCCTGCAGACGACGTCGTGCAGGAGTTCTTTGATGGCTTAGTAGAAGTGCCGGTCCGCTCCGATGAACAGAAGAGCCTTACTCGCGACACCACCAATGCGGAGATGCAGCGCATCGCCACTAGGCTGGAAGAGGCGGCGGCAGCCGCTGCCGTGGGCGAATTTGGATTCACCATGGAGAAGGCAGAGGCAGCAGAGGCGGCAAGCCTTGCTGAGCGAGAGGAGCTTGCCGGCGAGGGAGAGCTTGTCAGGCCTGAACCTGAGTCGAGCGAGCCCGCTGAGGGCGCGAGCGACTCATTGAAGATTGACTCCTCCTCTTTCTCACCTTCAGACAGCTCGCCGCAAGCGGAGCCTCCAGCTCCACCAAGAAGGCGTCTCCGCAAGGCCGTGGACGTAGCAGGGCGGCAGACGGGTCAACAGCCACCGCGCCGCGCGATGCGCTCCATCGTGGCAGGCACTGTTGCCGCGGGAGCACCTCACGCCGCTGCGGCAACTGGAGCGGCCCCCCCCGGACCACCGCTTCTGCCCCCGCCAAGCGGCTAAGGGAACCTACTCCTCCGCCTTGTCGCGCCGAAGGTGGGCCGGACTTCGACCTCTCCGCGCTCAGCTCCGGCGAGGAAGAGGAAGAGTAAGATTCCTTGTTGTACTTGTAGTTCTTCAATTCTTGCTGTTTTGTCTTGTATCTGATTTGCTTTACTCTGAACCCATTCCTTTTCAGGACTCTGGCCCAGAGAGCGGCGAAGAGAGCCAAGGTCCCGGTGATTGTCATCGAGGACGAACCCACCGTGACAGCAGGGGGTGTGTCTGAGACCACCTTGCCAGACCCGGCAACTATTCCCGAAAGCAGCCCCCAGCGTAAGTATATGGTTTACTTCCTGCTGTTAGGCGCGCATGGGTGCTCTTTCTTTGCTGACATCTGATTCTTGGTTTGCATAGGAGCAGAGCAGTCTCACCAGGAGTGCCCGGAAGCCGCTCCCGACATGCCCTCTGCTTCGACTACACCGCCAAGGGAGGATTCCCCGGCAAGGGAGCGTTCTCCGGCAAGGGACAATTTTCCGGTAAGGGAGAAGTCTCCGGCAAGGGACAGTTCTCCGGCAAGGGATAGCACCAGCGACCCCTCGGTGGTGGAGACCAGGGCTGTAGATCCTAGTACAGGTCGAAAACTTCCCTTGGGTTCTTCTTCTTCTGATCTTCTTTTTGAATATTTGCTTGACTCTTCTCCCTTTTCCGGTCGTCAGGTCCATCTGCCACGGAGCCGATGGAAACCGAGGTCGCCGGCGATGAGAACGTGCGCGGCAATACTAACGACGCCGCTGCCACCGAAGAAGAGGCCAGCACCGATGATCCCGCCAGCGGAGAGGCCGCCAAAGCTGCCGCCGTAGAAGCTGGCGAGGGGTCCGACGATCGCACTGACGGCCCCGAGGCCGCATGAGCATCAGGCGCTACGCCGACCGCCAATCCCTCCGCCGCTGTTGCAGCGTCAGGCTCCGAAGAGCCCCAGCCCGGCGCCTATTTGAAGGCCGGCGATGGCGTCTTCATCAAGCTCCCCTGGGCGTCGAGCTCCAGGGCGCAAATCATAGGAGAAATCTTTGATGAAGAGTTGCTCGCATCCGCTGGGCTGACGCTGGTCGACGCGCTGAGCCTGAGGAGGAGTAGCTGCTGCGGAAGCTATTGTCGCTCTACCGCGCCCGACAGGCCAAGCTGGCATCTCGAGAAGCACTTGTCGCGAAGGCGGGAGTGGACATCGAGAAGCGCGCGGCGGAGCTCCGGGGCCTCAACTAGGAAGCTCTCCGGTCCCTGGCAAAGGAGCGGGAGCAATTTGCCGAGGAGCGGAAAGCCTTCCTCCTTGAGAAGGCTGAAGTTGAGGAGCAACAGCGGCTTGCTGCCGAGAAGCTGTGTGCGCAGGAAGGCGAGTTGGCGCAGCGGAAGGTTAACCTTGACAGCCACGAGGAGGAGCTTGCCGCGCGCGAGCAAACATTCGGCGGGGCTCTCAAGGAAGCAGAGGATGCTGCCGCAGCTGCCGAGGCCGCAAAGAAGGAGCTGGAGACGAAGGTGGCGCAGCTGGAGGCCGATCTCAAGGTGAGCGGTGAGGAGCTTGCTGCGCTCAAGCGTGAGCGCGAGAAGGACGCCTACACCCATGGCGAGCTGCAAGGTCGTCTCGCCGAGAGGAGCAAGGATCTTAGCGCCGCCAAGGACTCCAACGCGGATCTTGAGTTGAAGCTGACTACTTTGACCAAGACGCTGGACGGCGCCAGGGAGCAGGAGGTGGCCTTGAAGGAGAAGATCAAGGCCGACGAGGCGCTGCTGGCCAGTGCTGCTGCCGCCCAGAACACTTTTAGGGAGAACGTGGAGCACTGGACCGAGGGTCTCGTGGATGTTGCCGCAGCCATCGACGGGAGCTGGCGCAGCTGGGGATGGAGGATCTCGGGTATTCCTCGATGAGCACCTCCAACCCAGCGCCAAGCTCAGCTTGTTCTTCAAAGGCGTGGCGACGGCCCTCCAGCGACTCCGGGAGAAGATCCCAAAGCAGCTGGCCGACGAGTCGCGCAAGATCTGCGCGGGAGCTCTTCAAAAGGTGCTGGTGAAGGTGGCCTTCCGCAACCCAGGCCTCAACCTCACCAACGTCCTCAGGACCTTGCCGCCGGATGCTGATCTGGAAGCGCTCAAGACCCTTGTCGCACCCATTGTGGACAAGGTGAGCGGGATCAAGAGGGTTGAGGGCGATCGCGTAGATTAGGCCGCCCGTTTTCTCTTTTTCTTGTCGCTGCTGGTCATGTTATGAGAACAATCTGTTAGAGCTGCGACAAGCTATCTTGTAATATGACTCTATTTTGGGTAGCGATTGCTATGTTATTTCCTTTACTTGATTCCTTCCTTTGTATGTTTTTGCCCTACGCTTTTAGGGAACTTGTCGGCGCAGGCACCTTAGCCGCGAGCGCTGAGTGCGGGACGTCAGCAGCCTGCTGGCGGTGCCGCTACCGACAAGAAACCTTGTCGCAACTAGTCGCAGCTCACTTAAGTTGTTGAGCGGACTCGAAACAAAGTAAGGGCGCAACTAGCTACGAGTTGGTTCCTCCGCGCACAGGTTTTCCATACAAAGCACGGTCGTTCGAGGAAGATAACTTAAAAATTTTAAAACTGATTGCTCAAACTTTAGCAACTTAGCTTTTCTGTCGTTTGCTTCCCGGTAAGGCGAAACTTCCTCGAACGACGCTTGGTCCACACCATTATCTTCTCCTTTCCCCCCGGCAAACTTGTGGGCGAGGGAACCTTCCTTTCTTTGAGAAAGAGAAAGAAGAGAAAATAAAGATATGGAGCCTTACGGCTCGTTATTGCTTACCGGGGGTAGGCGCTGCACAAAGTGTCAGATAACGCATGCAAAAAAGTAGAAAGCATGAAATTGACAAGATGTGCGGAGCACATGAGCTTTACTTATGCACGGGGTCTGCGCCCGGCTTCGTACAAAGGATTACATGCAACATCGGCAAGACTTGTACAAAAGGTGGTTGCCGGAACAGGTTCCGGCAACCGCGCCTTACGGGTAAAACTTACGAAGATGCTCAATGTTCCAGGAGTTGCTCACCGGAATGCCATCTTCGGCTCAAGGCGGACAGCGCCAGGCCTAGTGACTCGTTTCACCCGGTAAGGGCCTTCCCACTTCGGCGTCAACTTGTTGGAATTCTTGGCGGACTGAACGCGCCGAAGAACAAGGTCGCCTTCCTCGAGACTTCTGGCATTAACTTTGCGGCTATGGTAGCGGCGCAAAGCTTGCTGGTATCGAGCAGCTCGTACAGCGGCCTGAAGACGGTCCTCCTCAAGGAGCAGCGCGTCATCTTGTCGCAACTGCTCTTGCTCAAGCTCATCATAAGCGAGCACTCGAGGTGACCCGTATACGAGTTCCGTGGGGAGAACTGCCTCTGCTCCATAGACTAGAGCGAAAGGTGTCTGGCCAGTGGCTCGATTTGGCGTCGTCCTGATCGACCAAAGAACCACCGGCAGCTCCTCAATCCAGTTCTTTCCGCACTTGTGCAGCCTGTCGAAAGTCCTGGTCTTGAGCCCGCGCAGCACTTCAGCATTCGCCCTCTCCGCTTGACCGTTACTTCTCGGATGAGCAACAGAAGCGAAGCAGACCTTGGCGCCAAGATCTTGGACGTACTGCATGAAGGTGCGGCTCGTGAATTGCGTGCCGTTGTCGGTGATGATCCTGTTAGGGATCCCGAAGCGGCAAACAATCGACCTGAAGAACTTGACTGCTGACTGTGCTGTCACCTTCCTCACTGCTTCCACTTCTGGCCACTTTGTGAACTTGTCGATTGCAACGTACAAGTACTCAAAGCCCCCGACAGCTCGGGGAAAGGGGCCGAGGATGTCGAGCCCCCAGACCGAAAATGGCCAGGATAAAGGGATCGTCTGGAGAGCTTGAGCTGGCTGGTGTATCTGCTTGGAATGGAACTGGCACGCTTCACACTTGGTTACTTGTGCAGTTGCATCCTGGAGGGCTGTCGGCCAAAAGAAACCTTGCCGGAACGCTTTGCCGGCAAGTGCTCTTGCGCCAATGTGGTGACCACATATGCCTCCATGTATCTCTGCCAACAGCTTTTGTCCGTCTTCCCGGTGAATACACTTCAATTTCACGCCGTTGAGTCTTCTTCTGTACAGTGTGTTGTCGACAAACTGGTACATACTTGACTGCCGGGCTACTCTTTCCGCTTCTTCTTGCTCTTCGGGAAGTTCTCCTGTCTGAAGGAAACGGACAATCTGCTGTGCCCATGCTGGAGCTTGCGGCTCGACAACAAGGACTAAAGGCACATCTGCTGCTGCGGGAACATCCGCTTCTACGGCGAGAACCTGCGGCTCAGCCGGAGCTTGACGTTCCCCGGCAAGCTTGCCGGAGCAAAACTTGTCGGGAGCGTCTGCTTCAACGGAACAAACCCTAGGGCTTGCCGGAGCAGACTGCTCCTCAGCACCCTTGGTGTTGATCTTGAGGACCTTCTTGGCGGCGGCTTCGGGGAGCTCTGCCGGAAAATAGTCACCAGAAATCAACTTCCTCTTCTTGCTCTGTCCAGTTGATGGCGTTACAGACGGTTGAGTCAGTTTGAGCACAAAGATCCCTGGTTCCACAGGTAACTTAAGTGCGGCGCACTTCGACAGGCCATCGGCAATGTCGTTCTGAGCTCTTGGAACATGTTCCATCTGTAGGCCGTCAAAGTGCTCTTCTAGCTTTCTCACTTCATCAACGTAAGCTTCCATCAACGGACTCTGATAATTCTTGTTCACTTGGCGGACGACAAGCTGTGAGTCACCCCTGACAATGAGCTTCTTGATCCCAAGGTCTGCTGCGATCCTGAGACCGGCAAGCAAACCTTCATACTCTGCGGTATTGTTCGTTGCTTGCTCCTTGGGAAAGTGCATCTGGACTACGTACTTGAGGTGCTCTCCGGTGGGTGCAACAAGTAGCACGCCCGCACCGGCGCCTTGCAGCGAGAAGGCACCATCAAAGTACATCAGCCACTCTTTGCTTGCTTCCTTGACGGGGATGCTCGTTTCTGGAATTTCTTCATCTTGTGTTGGCGTCCATTCTGCTATGAACTCTGCCAATGCTCTGCTTTGGATAGTTGAAGTGCTCTCAAACTTGAGGCCAAAGCTTGACAGTTCCAGTGCCCACTCGACAATCCTGCCTGTTGCTTCTGGATTTTGCAGTATCCTCTTCAGCGGAAAACGAGTGACGACTGTGATCTCATGTGCTTGGAAGTAATGGCGCAGCTTTCTCGAGGCCATGAGAAGGCCGAAAAGCAATTTCTGCACACCAGAGTACCTTGACCTAGCCCCCTGCAGAAGGGAACTGACAAAGTAAACTGGGCGCTGCACCATTCTTTTCTGCATCTTCTCACGCGCCTGCGCAGATCCATCTTTGTCGGGACCAGAGCTTGCCGGTGAAGTCCCCTGCTTGTCGCTGGATGCATCTGCCGTGGTTGCTGGCTCATCATCCGCCTCCCTCTCCGCTACTAACGCAGCACTAACCACTTGATTGGTTGCCGCTATATATAGCAGCAACTTCTCTTGTGGCTTAGGTGCGACAAGTGTTGGAGTGGAGGACAGGTATCTCTTTAAGTCCTGCAGTGCAGCCTCCGCTTCCGGAGTCCATTTCATTGGACCTGCCTTTTTCAATATTTTGAAAAATGGCAGGGCGCGCTCAGCAGACCTAGAGATAAACCTGCTGAGAGCAGCTACGCAACCGGCAAGTCTTCGTACATCCTTGACGCGCTTTGGTGCTTCAATCTGCTCAATGGCCTTGATCTTGTCGGGATTGGCTTCAATTCCCCGCTGAGACACGAAGAACCCGAGAAGCTTGCCGGAGGGGACTCCAAACACACACTTCTCGGGGTTAAGCTTGAGGTTGATCTTGCGCAGATTTGCAAAGGTTTCGTCTAAATCTTGAATCAGAGTCGCCTTGTCCTTGCTCTTGACCACTATGTCATCCATGTAGGCTTCCACATTTCTGTGTATTTGCGGCTCAAAAGCGTCATGGACTACCCTTGCAAATGTTGAACCAGCATTCTTTAAACCGAAAGGCATCCGTACGAAACAGTATGTGCCACATGGGGTGATGAATGCGGTCTTCTCCTCATCCTCTTCTGCCATGAAGATCTGATGGTATCCTGAGTATGCATCAAGAAATGAAAGCAAGTCACATCCGGCCGTGGAGTCAACAATCTGGTCGATGCGCGGCAAGGGAAATGGGTCTTTGGGACAAGCTTTATTGACATCGGTAAAGTCGATACAAAGCCTCCATTTCCCGTTTGCCTTGCGCACGACTACAGGGTTGGCCAACCACGTAGGATGGAGCACTCCTCTGACAAGGCCTGCTGCTTCCAATTTCTTGATTTCTTCTGCGATGAATTCTTGGCGCTCCACTGCCTGCTTCCTGACTTTCTGCTTGACGGGCCGCGCATGAGGACAGACGGCAAGATGGTGCTCGATTACTTTCCTGGGAACACCGGGGATGTCAGACGGTTGCCACGCAAATACGTCGACGTTCGCCCGCAGGAAAGCAACGAGCGCGCTTTCCTATTTAGGGTCGAGAGTGGCACTGATGGTGAAGGTACCACCAGTGCCATCCTCCTTGGCGGACACCTTCTTGGTCTCTGGTGGAGCTGCCATTGTCTTCTTACACTTGCCGGTGGAGCTCGATGGTGCGTCCTCGACGGTAGCGCAGCACTCCGAAGAGGTGCGCTTGCCGGAGTGGGCATCAGAACTCTTGCCGGACTTGGTCTTCTTCTTCGCCCCGGGAGCTTCAACGGCAAGTGACTTGCGATCTGTTGCGGCTGCTGCTTCCCGGTAGATCTTGTCGGCGCAGATAAGAGCATCCTTCTTGTCGCCAGGGACAGAGATGACACTTATCGGGCCTGGCATCTTCAGCATGTTGTATGCATAGTGAGAGGCTGCCATGAATTTGGCGAGTGCTGGACGGCCGAGTATCCCATTGTAAGGCAATGGAAAGTCAGCAACGTCAAAAGTGACCCTCTCAGTCCTGAAGTTCAACTCGCTGCCAAATGTCACCGGCAACGTGATCTTTCCCTTCGGCTTGCTCCTTCCCGGATTGATTCCTTGGAATGTGCCGGTCTCTTCGAGCTCGCCATCAGGGATCTGGAGTTTCTGGAGTACCGCGGAGGAGATCAGGTTCAAGCCGGCCCCGCCGTCAACTAGCATCTTAGTGACCTTGAGGTTGCGGATAGTTGGTGAAACCAACATCGGCAAGCACCCGACCGCAGTTATGCGATCAGGGTGGTCCTCAATATCAAAGATGATAGGCGTGCTGGACCATTTCAGAGGCTTGCGTGACTCGACGGGTGGTTCTGCCGCATTGACTTCCCGCACCCACTGCTTGAGCTGGCGGTGTGAAGTATGCAGAGAAGCACCGCCGTCAACGCACAGGACCTCTGTGGCTTTCTGGAACTCCTGCTCATCGGTCTCGTCATCATCCATATCTTCATCGTCGTCGTCATCTTCATCCTTGTCGCGGCCGCGGGGAGGTCTGTCTCCTTGCCGCTGCTTGGCCTTGCCGCGGCGTCCTCCTCGGCCGGGGCGTTTCTTGCCGGCTCCTCCAGCACCTTCCTGGGCCTTCTCCTTGTCGCGTCGCTCGTATTCAGCCTTTTGCTGCTCGACAAGCTGCTCGACCTTCTTGCAGCTCTGGAGGTCATGGCCCTTGGTGCGGTGGATCTTGCAGTACTGCTTGTTGGTGCCGTCCTGCTTGTCGGCGACCGCCACAGCCTGGTAGTTGGTGCCTGCGGCAATCTCCTCGCCGGAGCTACCAGCTTTGGCTTTCTTGGCGCCACCTCCGTTGCCGGACTGCTCAACGACTAGCACATCTTTGCCTTTCTTCTTCCTGTTGTTCCGCCGCCGGTTTTTCTTTGCCGGGGCAGCCTCCTCACTATCAGATCCTCCTGCTTCTGTATTCTCTCCGGGGAGTTTCCTCCCTTCCTCAGCACGTGCACACTTGTCGGCCAGGGCATATAGCTCACTGACGTCTCTGATCTTGCACATCGCCATCTCCTCCCGCATCCTGCGGTTTCGCACGTTCTGATGGAACGCGCTGATTACCGCGGCAGGGTGGACATCTGGGATGTTGTGCTGTACGCGGCTGAATCTCTGAATGTACTTGCGCAGGGGCTCTCCTTCCTTCTGGGCGAGCAGATGAAGGTCGCTCTCTTGGCCATGAGGCTTGTGGCCGCCTGTAAAGGCGCCGACAAACTGATGGCATAGGTCTGCCCAGGAGGATATGGAGTTGTCCGGCAAGTGCATGAGCCAGGATCTGACATTGGGCTTGAGCACCAGCGGGAAGTAGTTGGCCAGGATCTTGTCGTCCCGCCCCCCGGCAGCTTGCACCGCGATGGTGTAGATGCTGAGGAACTCCGACGGATGCGACTTGCCGTCGTACTTCTCTGGTACGTCTGGCTTGAAATTCTTCGTGCTGGGCCACTGGACTTGCCGCAGCTCACGAGTGAACGCAGGGCAACCTACCGCGTACGGCAAGTCGCCTGGTTCCCCTGGTGCATGCATGTCGACAGAGGGCCCAGCGCGCTGGTCCGATTGACGCCGCGCTTCTCTTCGGCGCTCGATGCGAGTTCGAGCGTCTTCTTGCTGTCGTTCGTGAAGAACTTGGCGCTGATCGCGACGAGCTCGTGGATCTGATGATGCGGTGGAGTCGCTGTCGAGGTGGATCCGGCGAGTCGGCGATCTTGGCCTTCGGGGTGGAGAGTGCATGGTGGTTGCACCCCCACCGGTTTCGTCGCCATCGGCTCGTGCCTGGCAGTCCTGCCGCGGCAGCGATGTACTCGGCTGCCGCGGAGTGTCGCCGTTGGCGAAGCCGATGAGACTCTGAATGGTGGCCCTCCATTCATCGATCTTGTCTGCCGTTGGAGGGTAATCCAGGAGCAGTTGAGCTCGCGCCAAAGCTTCTGTTGGAGTGGTGGGCGGCAGTGGCGAACGGTGCGAGGAGCGGGATATGCTCGGACTTCTAACTATGTTAGAAGGAGCAGTATCCCGTCCAGGCGACCGTGTCTCGCTCGTGCCAGCATGTTGGCGTGCATGCTGGTCTTGAGCACCCTGAGATCCACCAGCTCGATCTTGGTCCAACGAACGTATGGCACTGCGAATACCATGACGCTGTCGGTCCTGCGCCTCCTGAGATGGGCGCGGTGCATGTACGGATGCCGAGGTCTGCGCAGCCTTGTCCTTGGACCTGGCAGCACCGTGAGCTCCCTCGTCGATGCCCGTTCTTCCGCCGGCGTCTACCCCACCACCCGTTTGCTCCGGTGGTGGTGGGATCGACGTGGACGGAACAGCTGCCGCCGAAGCCTTCTTCTTCGGTGGCATGTCGATGAAGAAGATGAAGATCTAGCTCGTGTGAACGCCGGATCAGGTTCACACAACCTCGAACGCCCCCTACCTGGCGCGCCAAAGATGTCGGGGAAGCTGATCCACGAACACCTATGGGACCGGCGGACCGAGCCCCTTTCGGTTCGGCGGGGGGCGGAGATCGCACGAAGAGCGGATCGAGGCGAAGCACACGAGCAGTTTACCCAGCTTCGGAGCTCTCCGGAGAGATAACACTCCTACTGCTGCATGTCTGAGTGTATTGAGTTCTTGCTCGGGAGCGCTGAGTGCTACAGTACACACTAGCTGCTAACGAGACCGAGCGTGAGTGTTTTTCTGCCTTCGAACCCCCCTCTACGTTGCGCATGGGCCTCCTTTTATATGCTAAAGGGGTTTCCGACAGGTGGCAACGTAGACAAGGGTAAAAATGGAAAAGGAATTGCGGTTGGTACAACTACCTGTACAGTGTATCATACCTAACCCTGACGGCAGGGGACAAAGGCATTAAATGCCCGTCTACGTCGCCCAAATAGTGCAAAAAGGGACCGTCAGGGACGCCACCGCTCGCCACGATGGCAATCTTGTCAGCGTCGCTTGCCACCGCGCACCGCTGGCTGCACAGCCTCTTGCCACGCGCGCCTGGAAAGGCCCCAGGGCGACACGTTGGTGGATGTGCTGGAGCGCGGGTACAGAGTGGTAGCTTGCCGCGGCAAGCGCCTTGCCGCGGTCGTTGTCTTGTCACGTCCGGAAGCTTGTTGCTCACCGGGCCTCGCCGGGACGCGTGGCGCGTCGCGACAAGTTCCTTGAGATGCCTTGGTTGGCCTTCCCGGCAAGCTCCTCTTGCCGGGGCTTTGTCTCCTTGGCTTGAATACTTTGTTCTTGAATGGCTCCAAAGGAACCATGGAGGACCTTGGCGGTCACCCGGCAAGCCTTGCCGCGGGGTGCTGCAACTACCCGTGCACAAGTTCGGGATACTAGGGTACCCCTACTCTAGTACACCGACAGCAGCCCCCGGGCCTGGGCCACACACGGTGCCAAGCGCTGTTGGGCCAGGCCCAAAACAGGGCACGGGCACGCGCGGCCTGGGTTACGCCGTATCTCACTCTGTATCGTCCGTGCCCTCCTCGAACGGCATGCGTCGAATGCGGCATCGTGGGAGAGATCGTGGGTGGTTTCTTTATTTGGAAAGACGGAACGTCTACCCCTCCTCCTTTATAAGCAGGGGAAACAGGGGCAGTTCGCCCATCTCGCCGGTCGCTATTCCGATCTCAAAAACCTCCGCCGCTCCCCCTTCTTCCCAAAGCTGAAAGAGAGCAGTGCTCCGCCCCCCATCGCCACCGGCACCACCAACACCGTCGATCTCTCTCACCACCTCCGCCATGGCTCCGAAAGCCGGGAAGGTTGTGAAGTCGGCCGAGGCGCAGCGGCTCGTGGCGCTGCAAAAGGAGTGGACAATCTTCCCCCTCAGCTCGCCGCGAAGGAGCTGAGGGAGTATTACTACCTCTTCAGGTCGACGGAGACGCGAGCGCATCCGCGCACGAAGGTACTCTCAGCTGCCGCTTCGGAACTGGCTCCGAATGGATATCCCTTCTTCGCGTTGTTCTTCTACTGCGGGCTCTGCCCGCCTTTCTCTGAGTTTTTCTGTGATATTATGAACACCTACGGGTTCAGCCTCCTTGACTTCACCCCCAACGCCGTTCTGACCATGGTAGTTTTCGCACATCTCTGCGAAAACTTTGTCGGAGTCTATCCAAATGTAGCTCTTTTTCGCCACTTCTTTATGCCCCGAGTTGAGATAGGGGAGCCTTTATCCGGCGGAATCGCCTGGATCTCGAGAGCTGGCAAGAAGGAAGCTTATCTGGAGGGAGAGCTCCGCAGCAAGTGGGAGGAATGGAAAGCAGACTGGTGCTGGATTGTCGAGGAGAACCCGCAGCCATTTACCGCCCAGCGCCAAGCCCCAGTAGCGCGCGGCAACGATTGGAGCAACGCGGCCCCGGAAGACGATAGGTTGAAGATTGCCGTCACCCGAATCCTACGCCTCAGGCTTGCCGAGCTCACCGTAGGCGCCGTTGGCGCAGATTTTCTTCGCTGCTGCATCGCCCCTCTGCAGGAGAGGAGGAAACCCGCCTGGGAGTTCCAGAATGCGGCGGATATCATGAGGTTGCGCCCGGGCCTCAACTTCAACTTCACTGTCCTGGAACTGGACACGATGCTCCTGGAACTGTTCAAGCGCGATCCTCAACATCCCGAAGCATTCATGTTGCCGAGGGGTGTCGTTCCGCTGTGCAACAACTCCTCGCTTGACCGCATTCGTGCAATGATGCCGCTGTGCGATTCGCATGGAATTGTTCCAACTTGGCAAGAGCCTGCAGACGACATCGTGCAAGAGTTCTTTGACGGCTTAGTAGAAGTGCCGGTGCGCTCCGATGAACAGAAGAGCCTTACTCGCTACACCACCGATGCGGAGATGCAACGCATCGCCACTAGGCTGGAAGAGGTGGCGGCAGCCGCTGCTGCGGGCGAATTTGGATTCACCGTGGAGGAGGCAGAGGCAGCAGAGGCAGCAAGCCTTGCCGAGTGAGAGAAGCTTGCCAGCGAGGGAGAGCTTGTTGGGCCTGAACCTGAGTCGAGCGAGCCCGCTGAGGGCGCGAGCGAATCGTTGAAGATCGACTCCTCCTCTTTCTCACCTTCAGACAGCTCGCCGCAAGCGGAGCCTCCAGCTCCACCAAGAAGGCGTCTCCGCAAGGCCGTGGACGTAGCGGGGCGGCAGACGGGTCAACAGCCACCGCGCCGCGCGATGCGCTCCATCGTGGCAGGCACTGTTGCCGCGGGAGCACCTCACGCCGCTGCGGCAACTAGAGCGGGGCCCCCCAGGACCACCGCTTCTGCCCCCGCCAAGCGGCTAAGGGAACCTAGTCCTCCGCCTTGTCGCGCCGAAGGTGGGCCGGACTTCGACCTCTCCGTGCTCAGCTCCGACGAGGAAGAGGAAGAGTAAGATTCCTTGCTGTACTTGTAGTTCTTCAATTCTTGCTGTTTTGTCTTGTATCTGATTTGCTTTACTCTGAACCCATTCCTTTTCAGGACTCTGGCCCAGAGAGCGGCGAAGAGAGCCAAGGTCCCGGTGATTGTCATCGAGGACGAACCGACCGCGACAGCAGGGGGTGTGTCCGAGACCACCTTGCCGGACCCGGCAACTATTCCCCAAAGCAGCCCCCAGCGCAGCCCCCAGCGTAAGTATATGGTTTACTTCCTGCTGTTAGGCGCGCATGGGTGTTCTTTCTTTGCTGACATCTGATTCTTGGTTTGCGTAGGAGCAGAGCAGTCTCACCAGGAGTGAACGGAAGCCGCTCCCGACATGCCCTCTGCTTCGACTACACCACCAAGGGAGGATTCCCCGGCAAGGGAGCGTTCTCCGGCAAGGGACAATCTTCCGGTAAGGGAGAAGTCTCCGGCAAGGGACAGTTCTCCGGCAAGGGACAACACCAGCGACCCCTCAGTGGCGGAGACCACGGCTGTAGATCCTAGTACAGGTAATCTTCTTGTTTGAAAACTTCCCTTGGGTTCTTCTTCTTCTGATTTTCTTTTTGAATATTTGCTTGACTCTTCTCCCTTTTCTGGTCGTCAGGTCCATCTGCCACGGAGCCGATGGAAACCGAGGTCGCCGGCGATGAGAACGCGCGCGGCAATACCAACGACGCCGCTGCCACCGAAGAAGAGGCCGGCGCCGATGATCCCGCCGGCGGAGAGGCCACCAAAGCTACCGCCGCAGAAGCTGGCGAGGGGTCCGGCGATCGCACTGACGGCCCCGAGGCCGCAGGAGCGTCAGGCGCTATGCCGACCGCCGATCCCTCCGCCACTGCTGCAGCGTCAGGCTCCGGAGAGCCCCAGCCCGGCGCCTATTTCAAGGCCGGCGATGGCGTCTTCATCAAGCTCCCCTGGGCGTCGAGCTCCAGGGCGCCGATCGAAGGAGAAACCTTTGATGAAGAGTTGCTCGCCTCCGCTGGGCTGACGCTGGTCGACGCGCCGAGCAGCAGCAGCGGCGAGCCTGAGGAGGAGCAGCTGCTGCGGAAGCTATTGTCGCTATACCGCGCTCGACAGGCCAAACTGGTATCCCGAGAAGCGCTTGTCGCGAAGGTGGGAGAGGACACCGAGAAGCGTGCGGAGGAGCTCTGGGGTCTCAACCAGGAAGCTCTCCGGTCCCTGGCAAAGGAGCGGGAGCAACTCGCCGAGGAGCGGAAAGTCTTCCTCCTCGAGAAGGCTGAAGTTGAAGAGCAACAGCGGCTTGCTGCCAAGAAGCTCCACCTGCATCCGTACAGATAACACTCCTACTGCTGCATGTCTGAGTGTATTGAGTTCTTGCTCGGGAGCGCTGAGTGCTACAGTACACACTAGCTGCTAACGAGACCGAGCGTGAGTGTTTTTCTGCCTTCGAACCCCCCTCTACGTTGCGCATGGGCCTCCTTTTATATGCTAAAGGGGTTTCCGACAGGTGGCAACGTAGACAAGGGTAAAAATGGAAAAGGAATTGCGGTTGGTACAACTACCTGTACAGTGTATCTTACCTAACCCTGACGGCAGGGGACAAAAGCATTAAATGCCCGTCTACATCGCCCAAATAGTGCAAAAAGGGACCGTTAGGGGCGCCACCACTCGCCACGATGGCAATCTTGTCAGCGTCGCTTGCCACCGTGCACCGCTGGCTGCACAACGTCTTGCCACGCGCGCCTGGAAAGGCCCTAGGGCGACACGTTGGTGGATGTGCTGGAGCGCGGGTACAGAGTGGTAGCTTGCCGCGGCAAGCGCCTTGCCGCGGTCGTTGTCTTGTCGCGTCCGGAAGCTTGTCGCTCACCGGGCCTCGCCGGGACGCGTGGCGCGTCGCGGCAAGTTCCTTGAGATGCCTTGGTTGGACTTCCCGGCAAGCTCCTCTTGACGGGGCCTTGTCTCCTTGGCTTGAATACTTTGTTCTTGAATGGCTCCAAAGGAACCATGGAGGACCTTGGCGGTCACCCGGCAAGCCTTGCCGCGGGGTGCTGCAACTGCCCGTGCACAAGTTCGGGATACTAGGGTACCCCTACTCTAGTACACCGACAGGAGCCCCCGGGCCTGGGCCACACACGGTGCCGAGCGCTGTTGGGCCAGGCCCAAAACAGGGCACGGGCACGCGCGGCCTGGGTTACACCGTATCTCACCCTGGAGCTCCTCCGCGCGCTTCTCGATGTCCTCTCCCGCCTTCGCGGCAAGCGCTTCTCGGGATAGCAGTTTGGCCTGTCGAGCGCGGTAGAGCGACAATAGCTTCCGCAGCAGCTGCTCCTCCTCAAGCTCGCCGCTGCTGCTGCTCGGCGCGTCGACTAGCGTCAGCCCAGTGGAGGCGAGCAACTCTTCATCAAAGGTTTCTCCTTCGATCGGCACCCTGGAGCTCGACGCCCAAGGGAGCTTGATGAAGACGCCATCGCCGGCCTTCAAATAGGCGCCGGGCTGGGGCTCTTCGGAGCCTGACGCTGCAGCAGCGGCGGAGGGATCGGCGGTCGGCGTAGCGCCTGACGCTCCTGAGGCCTCGGGGCCATCAGTGCGATCGCCGGACCCCTCGCCAGCTTCTGCGGCGGCAACTTTGGCGGCCTCTCCGCCGGCGGGATCATCGGCGCCGGCCTCTTCTTCAGTGGCAGCGGTGTCGTTGGTATTGCCGCACGCGTTCTCATCGCCGGCGACCTCGGTTTCCATCGGCTCCATGGCAGATGGACCTGACGACCGGACAAGGGAGAAGAGTCAAGCAAATATTCAAAAAGAAAATCAGAAGAAGAAGAACCCAAGGGAAGTTTTCAAACAAGAAGATTACCTGTACTAGGATCTACAGCCGTGGTCTCCGCCACCGAGGGGTCGCTGGTGCTGTCCCTTGCCGAAGAACTGTCCCTTGCCGGAGACTTCTCCCCTACCGGAAGATTGTCCCTTGCCGAAGAACGCTCCCTTGCCGGGGAATCCTCCCTTGGCGGTGTAATCGAAGCAGAGGGCATGTCGGGAGCGGCTTCCGGGCACTCCTGGTGAGACTGCTCTACTCCTACGCAAACCAAGAATCAGATGTCAGCAAAGAAAGAGCACCCATGAGCGCCTAACAGCAGGAAGTAAACCATATACTTACGTTGGGGGCTGCGCTGTGGGCTGCTTTGGGGAATAGTTGCCGGGTCCGGCAAGGTGGTCTCGGACACACCCCCTGCTGTCGCGGTGGGTTCGTCCTTGATGACAATCACCGGGACCTTGGCTCTCTTCGCCGCTCTCTGGGCCAGAGTCCTGAAAAGGAATGGGTTCAGAGTAAAGCAAATCAGATACAAGACAAAACAACAAGAATTGAAGAACTACAAGTACAACAAGGAATCTTACTCTTCCTCTTCCTCGTCGGAGCTGAGCGCGGAGAGGTCGAAGTCCGGCCCACCTTCGGCGCGACAAGGCGGAGGAGTAGGTTCCCTTAGCCGCTTGGCGGGGGCAGAAGCGGTGGTCTAGGGGGGCCCCGCTCCAGTTGCCGCAGCGGCGTGAGGTGCTCCCGCGGCAACAGTGCCTGCCACGGTGGAGCGCATCGCGCGGCGCGGCGGCTGTTGACCCGTCTGCCGCCCGACTACATCGACGGCCTTGCGGAGACGCCTTCTTGTTGGAGCTGGAGGCTCCGCTTGCGGCGAGCTGTCTGAAGGTGAGAAAGAGGAGGATTCGATCTTCAACGAGTCGCTCGCGCCCTCAGCGGGCTCGCTCGACTCAGGTTCAGGCCCGACAAGCTCTCCCTCGCCGGCAAGCTCCTCTCGCTCGGCAAGGCTTGCCGCCTCTGCTGCCTCTGCCTCCTCCATGGTGAATCCAAATTCGCCCGCGGCAGCGGCTGCCGCCGCCTCTTCAAGCCTAGTGGCGATGCGCTGCATCTCCGCATCGGTGGTGTAGCGAGTAAGGCTCTTCTATTCATCGGAGCGGACCGACACTTCTACTAAGCCATCAATGAACTCCTGCATGACGTCATCTGCAGGCTCTTGCCAAGTTGGAACAATTCCATGCGAATCGCACAGCGGCATCATTGCACGGATGCGGTCAAGCGAGGAGTTGTTGCACAGCGGAACGACACCCCTCGGCAACATGAACGCTTCGGGATGTTGAGGATTGCGCTTGAACAGTTCCAGGAGCATCGCATCCAGTTCTAGGACAGTGAAGTTGAAGTTGAGGCCTGGGCGCAACCTCATGATATCCACCGCATTCTGGAACTCCCAGGCAGGTCTCCTCCTCTCCTGCAGAGGGGCGATGCGGCGGCAAAGAAAATCTGGGCCAACGGGGCCTACGGTGAGCCCGGCAAGCCTGAGGCGTAGGATCCGGGTGACGGCAATCTTCAGCCTATCGTCTTCCGGGGCCACGTTGCTCCAATCGTTGTCGCGCACTACTGGGGCTTGGCGCTGGGCGCTAAATGGCTGCGGGTTCTCCTCGACAATCCAGCACCAGTCTGCCCTCCATTCCTCCCACTTGCTGTGAAGCTCTCCCTCCAGATAAGCTTCCTTCTTGCCAGCTCTCGAGATCCAGGCGATTCCGCCAGATAAAGGCTCCCCTCTCTCAACTCGGGGCATAAAGAAGTGGCGAAAAAGAGCTACATTTGGATAGACTCCGACAAAGTTTTCGCAGAGATGTGCAAAAACTGCCATGGTCAGAACAGCGTTGGGGGTGACGTCAAGGAGGCAGAACCCGTAGGTGTTCATAATATCACAGAAAAACTCAGAGAAAGGCGGGCAGAGCCCGCAGTAGAAGAACAATGCGAAGAAGGGATATCCATTCGGAGCCAGTTCCGAAGCGGCAGCTGAGAGTACCTTCGTGCGCGGATCCGCTCGCGTCTCCGTCGACCAGAAGAGGTAGTAATACTCCCTCAGCTCCTTCGCGGCGAGCTGAGGGGGGAAGATTGTCCGCTCCTTTCGCAGCGCCGCGAGCCGCTGCGCCTCGACCGACTTCACAACCTTCCCGGCTTTCGGAGCCATGGCGGAGGTGGTGAGAGAGATCGACGGCATTGGTGGTGCCGGTGGCGATGGGGCACGGAGCGCTGCTCTCTTTCAACTTTGGGAAGAAGGGGGGAGCGGCGAAGGTTTTTGAGATCGGAATAGCGACCAGCGAGATGGGCGAACTGCCCCTGTTTCCCCTGCTTATAAAGGGGGAGGGGGCAGACGTTCCGTCTTTCCGAATAAAGAAACCACACACGATCTCTCCCACGACGCCGCATTCGATGCATGCCGTTCGAGGAGGGCACGGAGGATACAGAGTGGGATACAGCGTAACCCAGGTCGCGCGTGCCCGTGCCCTGTTTTGGGCCTGGCCCAACAGCGCTCAGCACCGTGTGTGGCCCAGGCCCGGGGGCTCCTGTCGGTGTACTAGAGTAGGGGTACCCTAGTATCCCGAACTTGTGCACGGGCAGTTGCAGCACCCCGCGGCAAGGCTTGCCGGGTGACCGCCAAGGTCCTCCATGGTTCCTTTGGAGCCATTCAAGAACAAAGTATTCAAGCCAAGGAGACAAGGCCCCGTCAAGAGGAGCTTGCCGGGAAGGCCAACCAAGGCATCTCAAGGAACTTGCCGCGACGCGCCACGCGTCCCGGCGAGGCCCGGTGAGCGACAAGCTTCCGGACGCGACAAGACAACGACCGCGGCAAGGCGCTTGCCGTGGAAAGCTACCACTCTGTACCCGCGCTCCAGCACATCCACCAACGTGTCGCCCTGGGGCCTTTCCAGGCGTGCGTGGCAAGAGGCTGTGCAGCCAGCGGTGCGCGGTGGCAAGCGACGCTGACAAGATTGCCATCATGGCGAGCGGTGGCGCCCCTGACGGTCCCTTTTTGCACTATTTGGGTGACGCAGACGGGCATTTAATGCTTTTGTCCCCTGCCGTCAGGGTTAGGTAAGATACACTGTACATGTAGTTGTACCAACCGCAATTCCTTTTCCATTTTTACCCTTGTCTATGTTGCCACCTGTCGGAAACCCCTTTAGCATATAAAAGGAGGCCCATGCGCAACGTAGAGGGGGGTTCGAAGGCAGAAAAACACTCACGCTCGGTCTCGTTAGCAGCTAGTGTGTACTGTAGCACTCAGCGCTCCCGAGCAAGAACTCAATACACTCAGACATGCAGCAGTAGGAGTGTTATCCCTCCGGAGAGCTCTGAAGCTGGGTAAACTGCTCGTGTGCTTCACCTCGATCCGCTCTTCGTGCAATCTCCGCCCCCCGCCGAACCGAAAGGGGCTCGGTCCGCCGGTCCCATAGGTGTTCGTGGATCAGCTTCCCCGACACAGTACAGTCTGTAAAGAATGCAAGAGTATCAATACTTCCCTAACTCCAAAAATTGTGAACTAAAATTCACACTGTAATAAATTTGTCAGATCTCAATATGCAAAAATATTCAACGTTATACCATTCTCTGACTTTTCTAGGGAATTTTCACAACAGCGGTAAACTTTCTGTTTTCAAACAGCAACATGTATACTAGCAAAATAAGCATGGCAAAGGCTATCCTTTACTTTTTTATTGAAACTAAAGATGCAAAACATTATTCTAACTAACAGAAAGCAAAAACTAACAAAAGAAAATGACGCTCCAAGCAAAACACATATCATGTGGTGAATAAAAATATAGCTCAAAGTAAAGTTACCGATGAACGAAGACGAAAGAGGGGATGCCTTCTGGGGCATCCCCAAGCTTAGGCTCTTGGTTGTCCTTGAATATTACCTTGGGGTGACTTGGGCATCCCCAAGCTTAGGCTCTTGCCACTCCTTATTCCATAGTCCATCGAATCTTTACCCAAAACTTGAAAACTTCACAACACAAAACTCAACAGAAAACTCGTGAGCTTCGTTAGTATAAGAAAATAAAACAACCACTTAGGTACTGTAATGAACTCATTCTAAATTCATATTGGTGTAATATCTACTGTACTCCAACTTATCTATGGTTCATACCCTCCGATACTACTCATAGATTCATCAAAATAAGCAAACAAGACATAGAAAAACAGAATCTGTCAAAAACAGAACAGTCTGTAGTAATATATATCAAACGTATACTTCTGGAACTCCAAACATTCTACCAAACTACGAAGTCCTAAGAAATTTATGTACCAATCCAGAGCAAAAAGAATCAGATCAGAAGCACGTTTCTGCGAAATAACAAAACTAATTTACTGGGTGCGAAAGTTTCTGATTTTCAGCAGGATCAACACAACTATCACCGTAAGCTATCCTAAAGGTCTTACTTGGCACTTTATTGAAACAAAAGCTATAAAACATGATTAATACAGTAGCATACTCATGTGGACACACAAAAACAGTAAGGATAAATATTGGGTTGTCTCCCAACAAGCGCTTTTCTTTAATGCCTTTGTAGCTAGGCATGATGATGACAATGATGCTCACATAAAAGATAAGAATTGAAACATAACGGGAGCATCATGAAGCATATGACTAGCACATTTAAGTCTAACACGGTTCCTATGCATAGGGATTTTTTGAGCAAACAACTTATGGGAACAAGAATCAACTTGCATAGGAAGGTAAAACAAGCATAACTTCAAGATTTTAAGCACATAGAGAGGAAACTTGGCATTATTATCATATGTAGAAGCATATGATCCTCTCTCATAATAATTTTCAGTAGCATCATGAATGAATAGTAGATATAGGTTTTTGTAATCTGAAAATATAAAAACAGCAAGGTAACTAATGGTAAAAGTGAGCATAAACGGTATTGCAATGATAGGAAACAAGGCAAGTTCTCTCAACAATAATAACATAGATAGATCATATAACAATCCCTCAACATGCAACAAAGAGACACTCCGAAGCCACTAATAGCGGAGAACAAACATAGAGATTATGGTTGGGTACGAAACCACCTCAAAGTTATTCTTTCGGATCAATCTATAAAAGAGTTCGTACTAGAATAACACCTTAAGACACAAATCAACCAAAATCCTAATCTCACCTAGATACTCCATTGTCACCTCGAGTATCTATGGGCATGATTATACGATAAGCATCACACAATCTCAGATTCATCTATTCAACCAACACAAAGTACTTCAAAGAGTGCCCCAAAGTTTCTACCGGAGAGTCAAGACGAAAATGTGTGCCAACCCCTATGCATTGGTTCATGGGCGGAACCCGCAAGTTGATCACCAAAACATACATCAAGTGGATCAATAGAATACCCCATTGTCACCACGGGTATCCCACGCAAGACATACATCAAGTGTTCTCAAATCATTAAAGACTCAATCCGACAAGACAACTTCAAAGGGAAAACTCAATTCATCACAAGAGAGTAGAGGGGGAGAAACATCATGAGATCCAACTATAATAGCAAAGCTCGTGATACATCAAGATCGTGCCATAGAGGGAACATGAGAGAGAACAAGAGAGAGAGAGAGAGAGAGATCAAACACATAGCTACTGGTACATACCCTCAGCCTCGAGAGTGAACTACTCCCTCCTCGTCATGGAGATCGCCGGGATGATGATGAAGACGGCCACCGGTGAGGGATCCCCCCGCCGGCAGGGTGCCGGAACAGGGTCCCGATTGAATTTTGGTGGCTACAAAGGCTTGCGGCGGCGGAACTCCCGATCTATCTTCTCCATGGATGTTTTTAGGGTATATGGGATTATATAGGCGAAGGAAGTCGGCCGAGGGGTGCTCGAGGGGCCCAGAAGACAGGGGGTGCGCCCAGTAGGGGGGGGGCGCCCTCCTATCTGCTCCTCGAGGCTCTTCTGACGTGCACTCCAAGTCTCCCGGATCATATTATTCCCAAAAATCAGTTTCTCGAAGGTTTCTTTCCATTTGGACTCCGTTTGATATTCTTTTTCTTTGAAATACTGAAATAGGCAATAAAACAGCAATATGGGTTGGGCCTCCGGTTAGTAGGTTAGTCCCAAAAGTAATATAAAAGTGTATAATAAAGACCGTAATCATTCAGAACAGATAATAAAATAGCATGAGTGCTTCACAAATTATAGATACGTTGGAGACGTATCACCGACGAGGTGAAAACTTGGTGCGGCAACATGGGCATTAAGCTTGATTATGCCTCCGTCTATCACCCCCAAACAAATAGTCAAGTCGAACGAGCAAATGGTCTTATTATGAGCGGCATCAAACCCAGACTAGTGCGATCCTTGAAGGAATCAGATACACACTGGGTTGAGGAGCTCGACTCCGTACTATGGGGGCTACGGACCATGCCGGATCGCACTACCGGATACACACCGTTTTTATGGTGTACGGCGCAGAGGCGGTATTGCCCTGTGACATCATTCATGACTCACCTCGAGTGTGCATGTACGAAGAGAAAGAAGCCGAGCTTGATCGGCAGGACAATTTAGATGCCCTGGAGGAGCGTGACGTTGCAAAAGCCCGCTCCACATTCTATCTACAACAGGCTCGAAGGTATTAAAGCAGAGAAGTACGAGCCAAAACTTATAACATTGGCGAACTCGTTCTATGCCTACCGGAGAAGAAAAAGGACAAGCTCAAGCCCAAGTGGGAGGGTCCCTTCATCATCGATAAAGTACTCACAGGAGGAGCGTACCATCTGCGTGACGCATCTGACAATCGACTCGAGCCAAACCCATGGAACGCGGCCAGACTCCAAAGTTTCTACGCCTAGTGCCGGACTCTGTGTTCGTCTCCTTACCTTCGCTTTTTTATATATATCTGCTTTCTTTCTTTCTTTCTTCCTTTTTCTTTATGGACTTAAAAGCTTAAAGTGTGTCTTGACTACACAATATTGATGCGCCATGCGCGCTCATTATACTTGGGGGCTTCTTATACAGAAGCTTAATATAATTATCTCCCGGGCTTTATGCCCACTACATATGTGTCGCTTCTCCATATGTACCTTTTTTCGCCATTATATGCATCGATATGGCTTAAGTTTTGGCCAAGCTGGGTTCCCTGGCTCCTGTGTTTATGCTCTACATTCCCGTTAGTTCGGCTAGGGCATAAGGGGAGCACCTCTGCAATTGTTACTGCCGGGTCAGCCGGATGTGTACCTCAGACTGGGTGAAGCCGAAAGCTAGCGTTCTTAAGGGAATATTCGGTCGGTGAACAAAAGATGTTTCTTACCTATTGCAATACATGCCCCCAGATGTTTATATCCCTCGTCTATTTTCACAATTCAGACATGCACATTAATGCATGTGTACCCAGGGAAAGGAACCCTTAACAGAACTATTCTCCCTGGAAGATGTTTCTTACTATCCATGTAATATAACATAGCTAGTTGGGTACTTGTCTGTTCAAGCACTTATGACCCCTACGCCTAGTTTCCACGCGTACCCCGGTTTTTACATAACTGAGCGAGTATTCGGATACACTCCGGACTATCGGGTCCGGAGGTTGAAGCTAAAAGGTCCGCCATGACAAATGATTTACAATCCGGCTAGGGATAAAATATGTCATTTGAAGTACACAGTCACTTAGACTGACTAAATTCTTCTTCTATACCATCCAACAGGCTGTCTAGCCTACAATCTTGTTGGGAATACTTTGCGGCTAAACCTACCTGGTCATATACCAGACTAACGGGGATCTCTTTCCCATCCGACCCTACAGGTCCGACTTCGGCCATGTGGTTCGGGTCAGCCTTGGTGTATCGCGTCTTCACCATAGCCCAGGCTTCCCTTGCACCTTGTAGGCAGGCCAATATCTTCCATAATCAGAAGCGCCGCCGCGCTCCCTTGAGCATCTCTACAAGCTCCCCCATGCCTCCTGGCAGGGAGGCAAATGGCCACAAGGCCTGAGCAATACCCTGCATCACCTGCCGAACTTGTTCGTGCAGTTGTGAGAGCTCTTGCAGAAGATTGCCTGCCGATTCAGGCATCTCCTCTTCGGGACGACCTGTCAACATACCTACAGACATAACTCTGTTAGCCCGTTTCTTTGCCAAACTCTATAAAGGTTCGTTCGAGCACTTACTAAAAATGCCGCGTCGAAGCCTCTTATTCTCCTTCACGGAGTAAGCAAGTTGGGCTCGAACATCTTTTAGTTCAACGCCGAGCCGGGTATGGGCATCCTGGAGATCATTTTTCTCTCGAATAACCCGTGTAAGCACGCGCTCGCCAGCTTCTAGCTGTCGTTGAGCATCTTGCTCATCCCCCGGTGCGATCTCTGGATTACCTCCGGGATTGTCTGCAGAATCTATTGTTAGATTTGCATGCATGCCGAATACTAACTGGTACATGTCGTTACATTATTTTCGATCAATACAAGTATTACCAGTTGAGGCCTTCTTGGACTCCTCCATTCTGGCAACTGCGGCCCATAGTTGGGCTTTGCACTCCTCCAGCTCTTGAGACAACTGGGTATTCTTCTCCGTAAGAGCCTATGCATACAATGATCCTTAAATCAATTGTGCCAACTGTTTTAAGTCTCAGGGGCTATTGATATACATAATTATCAGATTTTCTTGCCCGTATATCCTTTTCATACTAGTCCGTGGCTCTGGCAAGGCCATCTTGAGCAGCTCGGATGTACGCGTCTCCTGAGTTGAAGGCACTGAACGCCTCTTCAGAGAAACTAGGGTCGCGGAGTACGGCCCGACGACACCTGTGATTCATGGCGCTCTCCACTTCGGAATTCGTAGTGGATAGTCTATCCGCATCCTCTTTAGGAGGACTATACGGTGTTGTCCCCGCGTTAGCCTCTTCCCCTAAGTCTAGCTCTGGAGTCCGGTTGGTGGAGGCATGGCCGGCAGGCTCTCCAGACACAGTCGGGCGAGCATTTTTTCTGCCAGGAACCACAAACATTATTATATTTTAAAGACGATAATCACAGAGGAGGTTTTTTATCATACCTCCGTGATGGCGTCTCAGTCCTGACCGCCTTCCTTTTAAGCCTACCTGGCTTCGGTGCCCCTTGTTGAAGAGTCACCACGAGTTCGGCACGGTGCCCCGATGGCCTTCCCTGTAAGACACAATACATGTGCGGTGGGTAAGGTGCAAATAAGTGATCCTTCTCGGAAGTTGGGACTCTGGTTTTACTTACATGCGATGCAGGGAGTAGGACAAGGTAATCGGCTATGATCCACCAAGGCACCATCACAGCTTAGCTGATAGAACGTCCTGTCAACGAGCTCCACAAATATGTCCGGATCTTCTTCGAGTCAGGGGTCGAGGGCCCGGTCGGGGTCCTCTGGCTGTGGAGACGGGTTGTGGACCTCCCTCACAGCTTTTTGCAGTTCCTGCTATGAATTAGTAAGGTAAATATTTGTGATGAAGAATACGAGAATGACTGGAGTAAAATAAAGCAGCTCACCCAGCTTGGGGGGTTGTACATGGAGAATCCATCCTGTGGCTTAATACATATGAACTCCTCTTCTTCTCCTTTGTACAAATTGGATAGTATTTTCGCTAGAGCGGTGGCAGAGTCTGGACCTTTACGACCGCAACGGGTGGCATCGTCTTCTCCATTGAAGTGCCACATGGTTTCCCCCGATATTGAAGTGGCTGTACCCCCCGCATTCTACATATTGACATAACCTCGATTATTGTCAGTTCTGATTTGGCCAGCATTTTTATCCTGCCCATCAGGTAAAGGACCTCTCTGTTATCTTCCTCCTGGGGGCTCCGAGGGTGCCAGCTGTGGCATTTGTTCAATGGGGCATTTGCAAACTGAGGAAGGCCCATCCGAATATGGTCCGGAAGGGGGACGTCCTCCATATAAAACCACTCCGAAGGCCAGTCTTCGGATGTCTTCTTCAGAGTACCGGACAGGTATCCGGTCCCGGCGATGCGCCATATTTCGGCTCCGCCCACTTGATATATTGACCCCTCCTGAGTGCGGGGTACAGGGCAGAATAGCCCCTTGCATAGCTCAAAATGAGCTTTGCAGCCCAAAAACAGCTTGCAAAAGGCGACGTAGCCGATGATGTGTAATACGGAGGCAGGAGTGAAGTTATGTAGCTGGAGTCCATAGAACTCCAGGAGCCGACAGAGGAACGGATGGATTGGAAATCCGAGTCCCCTCAACAAGTAAGGGACAAGGCATACCCTCTCCCCCCTGGATGGGTTGGGAAAACTCTCCGCTTGCTCCCTGCCATTGTAAGTGGCTAGTCCGGCTTGGACGGGGACCATATACGCATGCGGGAGAAACCCTTGGGTCTGCAACTCTACCAATCGGCTATGGGGGACGGAACACTTCTCCCAATCGCCTGACTTAGTGCTACGGGAGCGAGAGGAGGAGCTGCGACGGCCGGCCATGATGGGATGGTTTTTTCCGGGCGTGCTCTGATGGATACTCGCTGGGGAAGGATGGTGTGATTTGGATCTGAGGATCCCCGTCTCTTTAAATAGACGATTTACTTACATGGTTAGGGTGGAAAATGTAAAAATGCTCCGACTTCTCGCATTCACTCGACACGTGGAGGTAGCCATTATTAAAGCATAGAAGCCGAGGAGAGCAACATTAATGGGAAGCCGGACACTACTCATTACAACAGGTACTCTGGATTTGGAGAAGAACCCGCCTTGCAATGCCGAAGACAATTTTGCATGCCGGACTCATCATCATTGAAGCCTGCTTCAGGGGCTACTGAGGGAGTCCTGGATTAGGGGGTTCTCGGACAGCCGGACTATATACTTTGGCCGGACTGTTGGACTACGAAGATACAAGATTGAAGACTTTGTCCCGTGTCCGAGTGGGACTCTCCTTTGCGTGGAAGGCAAGCTTGGTGATTCAGATATGTAGATCTCCATCTTTGTAACCGACTTTGTGTAACACTAGCCCCTTCTGGTGTCTATATAAACCGGAGGGTTTAGTCCGTAGGACGACGACAATCAGAATCATAGGCTAGCTTCTAGGGTTTAGCCTCTAGGATCTCATGGTAGATCAACTCTTGTAATACTCATATCATCAAGATCAATGAAGTAGGAAGTAGGGTATTACCTCCATCGAGAGGGCCCGAACCTGGGTAAACATTGTGTCCCCCGCCTCCTGTTACCATTAGCCTTAGACGCACAGTTCGGGACCCCCTACCCGAGATCCGACGGTTTTGACACTGACAACCCTCGCGAGGGGCCAAGCCTCGCGGGGCAGACAACACAAGGCCTCCTCTGGGGCGGCCTCACCAGGCAGGCTTGCGAGGAGGCGGAGAGATCAGGGCAAGGGGACCTCGCGAGGTGCCCATGATGCAATCCATGACGATCAAGACCAGGCGGGCGCTAGCCCAGGCAGTGTCCTCGTTTCCTCTTTGGTGCAAAGGAGGCAAGCACAGGTGCAGAGTGCCGAGGCATCAGGCAAAGGTTTCCATATCGGTGCAACAAGACCAAGACCAGCAGAGCGGCAGGACGGAGGTCACCTGGAGCCCAAGATGGCGTCATCACCAGTGCCTTTGGCAGTCAAAGACCACCTTTAGTCAGGATAGCTGTACTATCTGTACCCTTTCAAAATGGCCATTGTTGTCTCCCTTCCCGCTCTATATTTGGGAAGAGGACCAGGGCCTCTATAAATAGGGCTAGCCACCACAGCAGAAGGCATCTGATCCTAACCTAGCTCGTCTACACACCACCACCACAAGAACACCTCTCCTCGCGAGGCTCTTATTCCTCTGTACTGTTCATCGTCAGCCCAAGAGGCAATCCACCACACCACACACTGGATTAGGGTATTACACCACAACGATGGCCCAAACCAGTATAAACCTCATGTCTCTTGTGCTGCTCATCGTGCTAGCTTAGAATCGTGGCGAGGCTGTGGGCGCGTTTCGATAGGGAGAGATCTTCGTGCACACCCCAGAGTACAAATCTTAAGGGTTTTGCCGGAACACGATATCCGACATTTGGCGCGCCAGATAGAGGTGCACCGAAATCCT
Source organism: Triticum aestivum (assembly GCF_018294505.1). Taxonomy (NCBI): domain Eukaryota; kingdom Viridiplantae; phylum Streptophyta; class Magnoliopsida; order Poales; family Poaceae; genus Triticum; species Triticum aestivum. Next base: position 566,857,031 of record NC_057804.1, read on the forward strand.
CTTCCCCCCGATCTGCATCCCATCGCTTCGTCGCATCCATGACAGACGCTTGCCAATCTCGCGCCGAGCGCCGGGCTGCTCTCACCGCCTGCGTTGCCCAGATGACTCCCGTCGGTGGGCCTCCTCGTTGTTCTCAGTTGCCTGCCGCCAACCCCGCCACCGGCCCGGCGGGGAACAAGCAGCAAGCATCTTCGCTGCACCCCTCGGTGCGGCAAGAAGGCCGCACCACCACTCCGTCGCTGACCCCAGCTGGTTCATCGTCTCATGTTCGTTGCGCCCCCATGGATGCGCAGGCCGCGTTGCTCCTGGCACGTGAGCTCCTGCACTACCGCCCCGTCGACGACCTCTACAAGGAGTGGCTTTCTCGCATCACCGAGCTCGTCAGCACCGCAGAGGGCTCTGCCGTGCCGTCCCTCTCGCTACCTCGCCCTCCATGCATGGGCGACGCGGCTCAGGGAGTGCCTCCGCCACCTCTCCTTGAAGAAGGCGCCCTGGCTCCAAGGCGTGCGTCCCCTGGACGTGACCCACCGTGTCCAGCGCACGCGCGACAAGAAAGAAGCTACCAAGAAATCCCTCGACCACAAGAAGGTGCTCCCGTGCTCCCTGCAACGGCACGACAAGACTGCGTCCCTGCGCCAGCATGCCAGGACCCCGTGCTGCCCCTGGCGGCGGTGCGTGGGAACCATCAAAATCAAGCCCCATGTCTGCAAAGGGCTCCGGTGGCCATAACAAGTTTCCGTGCCTTCACCATCGAGCTGTGTAGTGTCGCCTGGCCAGGCAAGTTCAAGTCGGACCTGCCTCGTCACTATGACTGTACTGCCAACCCCGTGGAGTTCCTGCAGCTCTATGAGCTGGGCATCGAGGCGGCCAACAGAGACGAAAAGTTCATGGCGAACTGGTTTCCCATGGTGCTCAAGGATGGTGCCCGCACCTGGCTCCTGAACCTGCCTCCCGGCTCGATCTCCTCTTGGGACGAGATGTGTAGCCATTTCATCGCCAACTTCCAGGGCACTCGCGAACGCCCCCTACCGCGGGTGACCTGCGCCGCATCAAGCAGCAGCCTGGAGAGATCCTGCAGAAATACATCCAACGCTTCAGTAGCGCCCGCCTCAAGATCCCCATGGTGACGGACGAGGCCATCATCTCAGCATTCTCTGGTGGCATCCGCGACGTCAAGATGAAGGAGGAGCTCGCCATCCACGAGGGTCTGTGCACATCCCTGGAGCTGTTCAACCTGACGACCAAGTGCGCAAGAGCTGAGGAAGGACGCCTCTCCCTTCTTAAGCTTCGAGTTGCTGACCCAAAAGAGAAGAAAACCAAGGCCAAGGACGTGAAGCACAAAGGAGCAGCCGTGCTCGCAGCAGAGCCGGACACGAAGCTTGGCAGGGACCAGCCGGAGTCGTCCAAGGGAAACCGACCATTCTGTGCCTACCACAACCTCCACACCCACAACACCAACGAGTGCCAAGAGCTTAGGGCCGTTCGAGAAGGACGCTCCGGTCGACACCCGAGCGCAGTGACCGGGGCAATGGCCGAGGAGGAGGACGAGGCGGAGGACGATGGGATGACCGTGGCCCTCGCCAGGAGTAGCGCGGCCAACCTCGTGAGGATCACTGGCAGGACCAGCCTCGCGAGGGATCCTGGAGGGATCAGCCTTGCAAGGATCGCCCACAGGGAAACGCAGGTCTTCCTCCTCTGCCGCCACTGCCAAGAAGGCACGATGACCACCACCAGGACGAGGGGGCTGGGGGCTTCCAGGACCCACGTGCTATCGCTTGCATCTTGGGTAGTGCCCAGGCCCCAGCCTCTCAGCGCATCTTCAAGTAGTTTGCTCACGAGGTGAATGCAGTCCTTCCCAAGCTCGAGGCCATGAGCCCACTCAGGTGGTCCAAGTGCGCCATCACTTTCAGCTCAGCAGATCAACTCAAGTGTGCGTCTACCACTGGCGTCCTACCGATGCTTTGTTCTCTAGTCATCAGCAACGTGCAAGTCACCAGGACCGTCATCGATGGTGGTGCAGGGCTCAACATTCTATCCGTTGAGATGTTCAACAACCTTCAAGTGCCATATGATCAACTTCAGCCTACCAAGCCCTTCTCAGGAGTTACTGACGGCTCCACTACCCTGATAGGGCAGGTCCGCCTCCCTGTCACTTTCAGGCAGCGCAACAACTACCACACCGAGCTCATCGACTTCGACGTCGCCCGCATCCTCTTGCCCAACAATGCCATCCTCGGGTACCCGACCCTGGAAAAGTTCATGGCGGTGACCCATCATGGCTACAACGTCCTCAAGATGCCAGGAAGCGGCGGAATCATCATAGTCCCCTGCGAAGAGAAACATGCGGTGTGCTCCCTCAAGCGCGCCTTCCAAGCTGCATCAATCGAGGACCTGGACAGCAAGGGCGAGAACCCTCCTGAGGCAGTCCCCAAGAAGAAGAAGACATCACCCAACTCAAGGCCTCAGGAGGTTGGCATCTCAGGAGGTGTCGCATCAGGATCCGCACGCATGCAAGGGGTGCCTCCTTCCATCGCATAGGAAGGCACACCCGACGCCCTCCTCGGGCGGGGCTCGGGGGCTCTCTTCTGGAGGGCCTCAGACTTTGCCAAGATCACGAGGGAGGCGCTCGGGCATCACCTGGAGGCATGCTTCACAGCACGTTTCCCTCAGGAAGGCGTGGGGAAAGGAAAGCCCAAGCCTCAGGAGTTCATCACCAAGGCCACTCAGGAGCTTCAGGAAGCAAGAGTCATATACAGCGATTGCCGTTTGCCCGGTGTAGCTCCCCATCCAGGCGAGGATGGTGGGCTGTGTGTTTGCATCGATGTCCCAGGGCTCAGGAGCACCTCTGGCCTTTGCGCGTGGGACGTTGTGCGGGCCCACTGCACAACTATGTTTGCATGCCTTTTGGCCCACCGAACGCGGCTGCCACCCACCAACGCCATCTGCGGAGCATTCTGGCAGCTCAGGAGGCCAGTCATTGATACGTATCTGTAATTTTTGATTGTTCCATGCTATTATATTACCCGTTTTGGATGTTTATGGGCTTTACTTTACACTTTTATATCATTTTTGGGACTAACCTACTAACCGGAGGCCCAGCCCAAATTGCTGTCTTTTTGCCTATTTCAGTGTTTCGAAGAAAAGGAATATCAAACAGAGTCCAAACGGAATGAAACCTTCGGGAGCATGATTTTTGGAACAAACGTGATCCAGAGGACTTGGAGTGGAAGTCAAGAAACAAGGGAGGTGGCCACGAGAGTGCCCGGCACGACCCTACAGGTGGGCACGCCCCCCACCCTCGTGGGCCCTCGAGCGTCCACTGACCTACTTCTTCCTCCTACTTATACCGATGTACCCCGAAAACATCAGAAGCGACCACGAAAAACTATTTCCACCGCCGTAACCTTCGGTATCCGCGAGATCCCATCTTGGAGCCTTCACCGGTGCTCTGCCGGAGGGGGAATCAATCACGGAGGGCCTCCACATCATCTCCAAGGCCTCTCCGATGAGTTGTGAGTAGTTTACCACAGACCTTCGGGTCCATAGTTATTAGCTAGATGGATTCTTCTCTCTCTTTGAATCTCAGTACAAAGTTCACCTCGATCTTCTTGGAGATCTATTCGATGTAACTCTTTTTGCGGTGTGTTTGTCGAGATCTGATGAATTGTGGGTTTATGATCAAGTTTATCTATGAGAAATATTTGAATCTCGTCTGAATTCTTTTATGTCTGATTAAGTTATCTTTGTAACTCTCTTCAAATTATCAGTTTGGTTTGGCCTACTAGATTGATCTTTCTTGCAGTGGGAGAAGTGCTTAGCTTTGGGTTCAATCTGGCGGTGTCCCTTCCCAGTGATAGCAGGGGCAGAAAGGCACGTATTGTATTGTTGCCATCGAGGATAAAAAGATGGGGTTTATATCATATTGCATGAGTTTATCCCTCTACATCATGTCATCTTTCTTAATGCGTTACTCTGTTCTTTATGAACTTAATACTCTAGATGCATGCTAGATAGCGGTCGATGTGTGGAGTAATAGTAGTAGATGCAGGCAGGAGTCCGTCTACTTGTCACAGACGTGATGCCTATATACATGATCATGGCTAGATAATCTCATAATTATTCGCTTTTCTATCAATTGCTCGACAGTAATTTGTTCACCCACCGTAATACTTATGCTATCTTGAGAGAAGCCACTAGTGAAACCTATGGCCCCGGGTCTATCTCTTATCATATAATATTTCAATCTACTTTTATTTGCATCTTTACTTTTTCTATCTATATTATAAAATACCAAAAATATATTTATCTTATCATTTTATCTCTATCAGATCTCACTTTTGCAAGTGGCCTTGAAGGGATTGACAACCCCTTTATTGTGTTGGTTGCGAGTTCTTGTTTGTTTGTGTAGGTGCATGGGACTTCTGAGGAGCCTCCTACTGGATTGATACCTTGGTTCTCAAAAACTGAGGGAAATGCTTACGCTACTATTGCTGCATCACCCTTTCCTCTTCAAGGAAAAGCAAGCTCAAGACATAGCAAGAAGGATTTCTCGCGCCGTTGACGGGGAGGTATTTGCTCAAGTCAAGACATACCAACTACCCATCACAAACTCATCTCCCTCGCACTTACATTTTTTGCCATTTGCCTCTCGTTTTCCTCTCCCCCACTTCACCCTTGCTGTTTTATTCGCCCTATCTTTCCTAATCTCCTCTCTCTTTCGCTTGCCTTTTTGTTTGCTTGTGTGTTGGATTGCTTGTTGCGATGGCGCAAGATAATACCAAATTGTGTGACTTTTCCAATACCAATAATAATGATTTCCTTCGTACTTTGATTGCTCCTCTTAATGATGTTGAGTCTTGTGAAATCAATGTTGCTTTGCTTAATCTTGTTATGAAAGATCAATTCTCCGGCATTCCTAGTGAAGATGCCGGTACCCATCTAAACAACTTTGTTGGTTTGTGTAAGATGCAAAAGAAGAAAGATACGGATAATGATATTGTTAAATTGAAGTTATTGCTGTTTTCACTTAGAGATCGTGCTAAAGTTTGGTTTGCGTCTTTGCCTAAGCATAGTATTCATTCATGGAATTAGTGCAAAGATGCTTTTATCTCTAAGTATTTTCCTCCGCTAAGATCATCTCTCTTAGGAAAGATATTATTAATTTTAAACAACTTGACCATGAGCATGTTGCCCAATTTTGGGAAAGAATGAAATTGATGATTCACAATTTCCCTACTCATGGTTTGAATTTATGGATGATCATACAAATTTTTTATGCCGGATTGAATTTTTCTTCTAGAAATCTTTTAGATTCGACCGTGGGAGGCACGTTTATGGAAATCACCTTAGGAGAAGCTACTAAAATCCTTGATAATATTATGGCTAATTATTCTCAATGTCATACCGAAAGATCTACTAGTAAAAAAGTGCATGCTATAGAAGAAATTAATGTTTTGAGTGGAAAGATGGATGAACTTATGAAATTGTTTGCTACTAAGAGTGGTCCTATTGATCCCAATGATACTACTTTATCTACTTTGATTGAGAATAATAATGAATCTATGGATGTGAATATTGTTGGTAGGAATAATTTTGGTAACAATGCTTATAGAGGAAACTTTAATCCTAGACCGTTCCCTAGTAATTCCTCTAATAATTATGGAAATTCCTACAATAATCCTTATGGTAATTATAATAAAATTCCCTCTGATTTTGAGAATAATGTTAAAGAATTTATGATCTCGCAAAAGAATTTTAATGCCTTGCTTGAAGAAAAATTGCTTAAAGTTGATGATTTGGCTAGGAATGTTGATAGACTTTTGGTTGATGTTGATTCCTTGAAACTTAGATCTACTCCTCCTAAGCATGATATCAATGAGTCTCTCAAAGCTATGAGAATTTCCATGGATGAGTGCAAAGAAAGAACCGCTAGATTGCATGCTAAGAAAGATTGCTTTGTAAAGGCGTGTTCTTCTAGTTTCCATGAAAATAATGATTAAGATCTAAAAGTTATTTATGTTTCCCCTATTAAATCTTTGTTTTGCAATATGAATCTTAATAATTATGGGATTGGAGATGAGTCAACTTTAGTTAAAAGGCGTCCCAATGATTCAGAGTTCTTAGACCTTGATGCTAAATTTGGTAAAAGTGGGATTGGAGAGGTCAAGACTTTAAATAGCATTGAACCCACTATCTAGGATTTCAAGGAATTTAATTTTGATAATTGTTCTTTAGAAGTTTGTATTTCCTTGTTGTAATCCGTGTTGAATTCTCCTCATGCTTATATTCAAAATAAAGTTCTACCAAACATATTGTTAATGCCTTGATGCAATCTTATGATGAAAAACTTAATTTGGAAGTTTCTATACCTAGAAAACTTTATGATGAGTGGGAACCTACTATAAAGATTAAAATTAAAGATCATGAGTGTTATGCTTTATGTGATTTGGGTGCTAGTGTTTCCACGATTCTGAAAACTTTATGTGATATTCTAGATTTCCATGATCTTGATGATTGCTCTTTAAATTTACACCTTGCGGATTCCACCATTAAAAAGCCAATGGGAAGGATCAATGATGTTCTTATTGTTGCAAATAGGAATTTTGTGCCCGTAGATTTTATCGTTCTTGATATAGATTGCAATCTTTCTTGTCCTATTATTCTTGGTAGACCTTTCCTTAGAACGATCGGTGCGATTATTGATATGAAGGAAGGGAATATTAGATTCCAATTTACATTAAGGAAAGGCATGGAGAAATTTCCAAAAAATAAAGTTAAATTACCTTATGAATCTATCATGCGAGCTACTTATGAATTGAGTGCCAAAGATGGCACTACTTAGATCTATCCTGGCTTTTATGCCTAGCTAGGGGCGTTAAACAATAGCTCTAGTTGGGAGGCAACCCAATTTTATCTTTGTTTTTTGGTTTTTGCTTCTGTTTAGTAATAAATTTTGCATCTATCTTCTATTTAGATGTGTTTTTATGTTCTAATTAGTGTTTGTGCCAAGTAGGACATATAGGATAACCTATGGTGATAGTTAATTTGATTCTGCTGAAAAACAGAAACTTTGCACGCACGAAAATAATTTTAGTAATTCATAGAAACGTGATTTTGCATTGATTCTTTCTTCTGTATATCAATAGACAAATTTCCCAGGACTTCCTATTTTTGTAGGATTTTTAAAGTTCTATAAGTATTCGAGAGTTACAGATTGCTACAGATTGTTCTGTTTTTGACAGATTCTGTTTTTCGTGTGTTGTTTGCTTATTTTGATGCATCTATGGCTAGTATGTAGGGGTATGAACCATAGAGAAGTTGGAATACAGTAGGTTTAACACCAATATAAATAAATAATGAGTTCATTACAGTACCTTATGTGGTGGTTTTTCTTTCTTGCACTAACGGAGCTTATGAGATTTCCTGTTGAGTTTTGTGTTGTGAAGTTTTCAAGTTTTGGGTAAAGATTTGATGGACTATAGAATAAGGAGTGGCAAGAGACTAAGGGCGTGTTCGGAAGCCCTCCATGACCCCAAAATCCTGAACTCCAACGCCAGGAATCCTCCGCCAGCTTCTTACGATCGATCCGGGAGCGAGCGGTCCGTGCGGCAAGACTGCTTCTCGCTCGCACGAGGGAGCGAGCCGAAAGCCAGTAAAATCGCCCCTATGTGGCCCATCCGGAGCAGGCCCATTCCTAAACAGGGTGGGAAAGAAGGGCTGGGCTGTAGGCCTGGTCGGGAGGAGATGCACGACGGGGTGCTCTCGCCTACTTGATCAAACCGGTACGCGCTGTTTCACTTGGCGGTGGCACCCTCGGTGTAATTATCCGCAACTTCCACTTCTCAATTTCCGTGGAGCTCGAGTTTTCCAACTCCGTGACTCCACCAAATTTGCACGTACCGAATCGCCAGCTGCTCTCTCGTATAACCAGGAGTTGGAGCGTTCGGGTGAGATCCGGATCGGGAGTTGACGGAGTTGAGAGTTGGAGGGCTCCTGAACACGCCCTAAGCTTGGGGATGCCCATGGCACCCCAAGATATTCAAGGATAACCAAAATCCTAAGCTTGGGGATGCCCCGAAAGGCATCCCCTCTTTCGTCTTTGTCTATCAGTAACTTTACTTGGAGCTATATTTTTATTCGCCACATGATATGTGTTTTGGTTGGAGCGTCTTGTATGATATTAGTCTTTGCTTTTTAGTTTACCATATTCATACTTGTTGTACACACCTTTTGGGAGAAACCCACTTGATTGGAATTTATTAGAATACTCTATGTGCTTCACTTATATCTTTTGAGCTAGATAGTTTTTCTCTAGTACTTCACTTAAATATTTTAGAGCATGGCGGTGGCTTAATTTTGTAGAAATTGTTTGTCTCTCATGCTTCACTTATATTATTTTGAGAGTCTTTTAGAACAGCATGGTATTTGCTATGGTTATAAAATTAGTCCTAGAATGATGGGCATCCAAGTTGGGTATAATAAAAACTATCATAGGAAGTGAATTGGATGCTATGATCAATTTGATACTTGATAATTGTTTTGAGATATGGAGGTAGTGATATTAGAGTCATGCTAGTTGGGTGATTATGAATTTAAAGAATGCTTGTGTTGTAGTTGGCAAGTCCCGTAGCATGCACGTATGGTAAAAGTTGTGTAACAAATTTGAAACATGGGGTGTTCTTAGATTGTGCATCCTTATGAGTGGCGGTCGGGGACGAGCGATGGTCTTTTCCTACCAATCTATCCCCCTAGGAGCATTCACGTAGTGCTTGGTTTTTGATGACTTGTAGGTTTTTGCAATAATTAGATGAGTTCTTTTTGACTAATTGAGTCCATGGATTATACGCACTCTCACCCTTCCATCATTGCTAGCCTCTTCAGTACCGTGCATTGCCCTTTCTCACCTTGAGAGTTGGTGCAAACTTCGCCGGTGCATCCAAACCCCGTGATACGATACGCTCTATCACACATAAACCTCCTTATATCTTGCTCGAAACAGCCACCATACCTACCTATTATGGCATTTCCATAGCCATTCCGAGATATATTGCCATGCAACTTTCCACCGTTCCGTTTATCATCTTGACACGCATCATCATTGTCATATTGCCTTGCATGATTATGTAGTTGACATCGTATTTGTGGCAAAGCCACCATGCATAATTTTTCATACATGTCACTCTTGATTCATTGCCCATCCCGGTACACCACCGGAGGCATTCATATAGAGTCATATCTTGTTCTAGTTTTGAGTTGTAATTCATGAGTTGTAAATAAATAAAAGTGAGATGATCATCATTATTAGAGCATTGTCCCCAAATAAAAAAAAGAAAGGCCAAAAAAAGAAAGGCCAAAGAAAAAAAAGAAAAAAAAAGAAAGGCCAAAAAATGAAAGGCCCAAAAGAAAAAAAAAGGAAAAAAGGAAAAAAAGAAAACAAAAGGGGGCAATGTTATTTTCTTTTTCCACACTTGTGCTTCAAAGTAGCACCATGTTCTTCATATAGAGAGTCTCATATGTTGTCACTTTCATATACTAGTGGGAATTTTTCATTATAGAACTTGGCTTGTATATTCCTACGATGGGATTCCTCAAATGCCCTAGGTCTTCGTGAGCAAACAAGTTGGATGCACACCCACTTAGTTTCTTTTGTTGAGCTTTCATACATTTATAGCTCTAGTGCATCGGTTGCATGGCAATCCATACTCCTTTTTTTCCGTAACAATTGATGGGCATCTCCATAGCCCGTTGATTATCCTCGTCAATGTGAGACTTTCTCCTTCTTTTTTTTCTCCACACAATCTCCCTCATCATATTCTATTCCACCCATAGTGCTATATCCATGGTTCGCGCTCATGTATTGCATGAAAGTTAAAAAGGTTTGATATTATTTAAGTACGAAACAATTGCTTGGCTTTTCATCGGGGGTGTGCAAGATGGGAGCATTTTTGTGTGACGAAAATGAAGCATGACCTAACTATATGATTTTGTAGGGATGAACTTTCTTTAGCCATGTTATTTTGAGAAGACATGATTGCTTTGATTAGTATGCTTGAAGTATTACTATTTCTTATGTCAATATGAACTTTTATTTTCAATTATTTGGATCTGAACATTCATGCCACAATAAAGAAAATTACATTGAGAATTATGCTAGGTAGCATTCCACATCAAAAATTCTTTTTTTATCATTAACCAACTCAAGGACGAGCAGGAATTAAGCTTGGGGATGCTTGATATGCATCCAATATATCTATAATTTTTGATTGTTCCGTGCTATTATATTACCCGTTTTGGATGTTTATGGGCTTTACTTTACACTACTATATCATTTTTGGGACTAACCTACTAACCGGAGGCCCAGCCCAAATTGCTATTTTTTTGCCTATTTCAGTGTTTCGAAGAAAAGGAATATCAAATGGAGTCCAAACGGAATGAAACCGTCGGGAGCGTGATTTTTGGAACAAACGTGATCCAGAGGACTTGGAGTGGAAGTCAAGAAACAAGGGAGGCGGCCACGAGGGTGCCCGGCGGGCCCCTACAGGTGGGCACGCCCCCCACCCTCGTGGGCCCCTCGAGCGTCTACCGACCTACTTCTTCCTCCTACATATACCCACGTACCCCGAAAACATCAGAAGCGACCATGAAAACTATTTCCACCGCCGTAACCTTCTGTATCCGCGAGATCCCATCTTGGAGCCTTCGCCGGCACTCCGCCGGAGGGGGAATCGATCACGGAGGGCCTCTACATCATCTCCAAGGCCTATTCGATGAGTTGTGAGTATTTTACCACAGACCTTCGGGTCCATAGTTATTAGCTAGATGGCTTGTTCTCTCTGTTTGAATCTCAATACAAAGTTCTCCTCGATCTTCTTGGAGATCTATTCGATGTAACTCTTTTTGCGGTGTGTTTGTCGAGATCCGATGAATTGTGGGTTTATGATCAAGTTTATCTATGAGAAATATTTGAATCTCCTCTGAATTCTTTTATGTGCGATTAAGTTATCTTTGCAACTCTCTTTGAATTATCAGTTTGGTTTGGCCTACTAGATTGATCTTTCTTGCAATGGGAGAAGTGCTTAGCTTTGGGTTCAATCTTGCGGTGTCCTTTCCCAGTGACAGCAGGGGCAGCAAGGCACGTATTGTATTGTTGCCATCGAGGATAAAAAGATGGGGTTTATATCATATTGCATGAGTTTATCCCTCTACATCATGTCATCTTTCTTAATGCGTTACTCTGTTCTTTATGAACTTAATACTCTAGATGCATGCGGGATAGCGGTCGATGTGTGGAGTAATGGTAGTAGATGCAGGCATGAGTCGGTCTACTTGTCACGGACGTGATGCCTATATACATGATCATGACTAGATAATCTCATAATTATTCACTTTTCTATCAATTTCTCAACAGTAATTTGTTCACCCACCGTAATACTTATGCTATCTTGAGAGAAGCCACTAGTGAAACCTATGCCCCCCGGGCCTATCCCTTATCATATAAGCTTTCAATCTACTTTTTTTGCATCTTTACTTTTTCTATCTATATTATAAAATACCAAAAATATATTTATCTTATCATATTATCTCTATCAGATCTCACTTTTGCAAGTTGCCTTGGAGGGATTGACAACCCCTTTATTGCGTTGGTTGCGAGTTCTTGTTTGTTTGTGTAGGTGCATGGGACTTCTGAGGAGCCTCCTACTGGATTGATACCTTGGTTCTCAAAAACTGAGGGAAATACTTACGCTACTATTGCTGCATCACCCTTTCCTCTTCAAGGAAAACCAACGCAAGCTCAAGACGTAGCAGGCATCACGCATTCCTGGCGGAGATGGAGATGGTCCTCAAGGAGCCACCTGGACCCCCAGAGCCTCCCGAGGCTTAGGACTCCGGTGGCTCGTGAGGATAGGCCTCTTCATCGCGCATCTTCAGCTACTCCAAGACCTCCTCTACAATGGTACCAGGTTACATCTTCCGAGCTCATTTCAGCTGGGAGCGCCCTCAGGGCTGCATCATTCACAGGCCGCATGGGTCCGTCCCTGCGACATGTATCCCTTTTTCTTATGTCTTTAGTTTACCTTGCTAGGGGCGCCCCTCGGGCTGCATCATCCCGAAGCCACTTGGTTCTGACCCAGTGGCATGTATCCATTCTGCATTTATCTAAGTTGATTTGCCTTTCGTGCCTAACCTGCCTATGATTATCGCCTAATCGATTGACACCTACCACTGGAGCCGCTCACGCTGGCACGGCGCTTGCGCATGGGTCTGTCCCTGTAACGTTAAAAAATCTCAATGGTCGAGCTCTGGCTCGCGGAAGCCCCGCAAGCGTCACCTCACCAGGCCCTCAGTGCCCTCACCACTCTCTCGGAGCAACCAATGGCCGGCCGGCAATCATAATGGCAACTTGTGCTTTTCTCGTGTTGGTTTACAGGAACCTCCTTAGGTCCACATCGGGTGGCACCACAAGCTCTCTCTCTACCCCACACGATCCGCTTGCGTGTTAAAAGGGGGGCTCCTAAGCATCGCGACTCAGGAGATCTTACTGGCTCTCCAGCCCTCACCCCTGGCCTTGTCCACGGCATCGCGACATGGCATACCAGTGGCGGCTGAGCTCACTCGAGGGCTGGGACCTGAGGACGTAGAGCACGAAGGAGAGTGTGGGGAAGAACGGGAAAGCTCGCGAGGGCCTAACCTAGCTGTGCCAAAGCTGCCAACGTACAAGTCTGGTGCAACGCGAAGGAGCGACTCCCTGTTATCAAGATAAGTTTCACGCCTGGAACAGATAATCGACGTAGCACAGAATCTCCACTTAATGCAGCTCTGTAGCGGAAATGTTGCCTTCCTTTCTCACCTCTCGGCGGTTGCTTGCACGCTAAAGGGGACCTCCTGAGCATCGCGCCTCAGGGGCTCTTACTGGAAATCGGGCCGCTCACCTCCTGGCCTTGACCACGGCATCGCGACCTGGCATACCAGCGACGGTTGCAGCCTGCCTAGGGACCGGGACCTGTCAGCGTAGAGCACTAAAACCTTCACGAGGTTAGAAAGGCGGAACCAAGCCGGGACAGGACAAGCATTCGCACTGCTTCATAACAAAGATAATATCAACAAAATACATCGCGGACCCTTTACATGCCCCCACCGGGTGTTTTCTCGATTCCTCGCAGGGAACAAAAGACACAAATCCTAAGGAGCCCCTAACTACACATGCCTCCATGGTCGACGCCATCATCAACAGTGGGCCATGGGAGGCCGGCGCCAATCCCATCCAGATCTGCTGCGGCGATGGCCCGATGCAGCTGCCTTGCTCCAGGCACAACGTGAGCTCGGAGGCGCTTAGCTGTCGTCGCTCGTCTCCAGAGTCACGAAGAGCTCGGGAGAGTCACTAGACTCCCAAGCATCGCTGCTGCCACCGGAGGAGCCGGCAGGGAAGCGAGCGGCAGGCCTAGCCCCTGCCACGTTGATGTCCTTACTGCCTCCTCTGGGGCAGCACTCTAGGTGGCGGCCTTCTGCGTCGAAGACCTTCAAGAGCATCAAGGAGGCGCCATCGTATTCAAAGTGAATCATGAGGGCACCCCCAGTTCGGCAGACCCGGGCGACCTCGTCCTAGCCTCGGGACATGAAGACCTTGCCCGGAGCGATGACTTCAACCTCCGCTCCGGTCGCCAGAGCACCGCAGTTGGCGTGTTGCAGCCAAAGCTCGAGAGGCCCTCTCGGTGGCATCTTGATAGCGAATAATGAAGGGAAGCAGATCCAGGTGCTTGGAGGCATCGCAGCGTGCAGCACGAGCTTGCGAGAGGAGTCCGCGACATGGACTCCAGGAGCAATAATGCGCGCCGCCATGGCTCGCCGGCCATGTCTGCGGCATGGGCGGCGGCGCTCGCCGTCTCTTTCTCCAGGGCCCTCGGCCCGAGCGTCAAGGGTAGCGGGAACCCAGGAGGTGGCCACTTGCACCAAGGCCTCGTCATCTCCGGCCTCGCAACCTCGTCGCGGTGGCATGGGACCGGCCTTTTCTTCGACGGGAGTGGATCAGGCCCCTCCCGGGGGGCCTTCCCCTTCTCTTCGGCTGAGAATCTATGGATGAGTGCCATTGGCATTGAGAATGGAGGTGGAGCAAGGGAGAAGGAGCAGACGAAGCAAGAAGAGATGGACAAAGGGGCTCTCGCCCCTCCGTACTTATAGCACAAGGGAGGCCAACCGTCGACCACCACGATCACAAGTAATGATGACTCTTCTTGCATGCTGCAGGGACTCATCAAATCAGGCAGTTGCCGAGGTAGCGTGGGGAAGCAGAGACGCCCACGTCCAGTCAGCCGCAACGCGTCGACCAAGGACGCAGGCTGTTGGGGCCCGTAGCACTCCGCACTTGCCCTTTGGCTTCGCTGCTAAGCCAAGTCCGAGCACGCCTTGGTCCCAGGGGCTACTGTCGGTGTTCTAGGAACAGGGGTCCCCAGACTTGCCTGCCTGCGGCCTGCAGCGTGGCTCAACCGGTGGCCTAGTATGGCCCGTCTTCATCAACCAAAGCTCAAGACCCTCGCGAGGGGCCAAGCCTCGCGGGACGGATGACACAAGGCCTCCTCTAGGGCGGCCTCACCAGGCAGGCTCGCGAGGAGGCAGAGAGATCAATGCAAGGGGTACCTTGCAAGGTGCGCATGACGCAAGCCATGACGATCAAGACAAGGCGGGCACCACGCGGGCACCAGCCCACGTAGTGTCCTCATTTCCTCTCTATTGCAAAGGAGGCAAGCGTAGGCGCGGAGTGCCGAGGCATCAGGCAAAGGTTTCTATATCGGTGCAACAAGACCAAGACCAGCAGAGCGGCAGGACGGAGGTCACCGTGGAGCCCAAGACGGTGTCATCACCAGTGCCTTTGGCAGTCGAAGACCACCTTTAGTCAGGATAGCTGTACTAGCTGTCCCCTTTCAAAATGGTCGTTGTTGGCTTCCTTCCCGCTCAATATTTGGGAAGAGGACCAGGGCCTCTATAAATAGGGCTAGCCACCACAGCAGAACGCATTTGATCCTAACCTAGCTCATCTACACACCACCACCACAAGAACACCTCTCCTCGCGAGGTTGTTCTTCCTTTGTACTGTTCATCATCATCCCAAGAGGCAATCCACCACACCACACACGGGATTAGGGTATTGCACCACAATGGTGGCCCAAACCAGTATAAACCTCGTGTCTCTTGTGTTGTTCATTGTGCTCTGTGGGCGCGTTTTGGTAGGGAGAGATCTTCGTGCACACCCCAGAGTTCGAACCTTAAGGGTTTTGCCGGAACCCGATATCCGACAGTTGGCCAAACCGAATTGATAATTCAAAGAGAAATACAAAGAGATCAAATCATGCATATAAGAATTTAGATCGGATATAAAGTCATAGATAATCTGATCATAAATCCACAATTCATCGGATCTTGACAAACACACCGCAAAAGAAGATTACATCGGATAGATCTCCAAGAACATCAAGGAGAACATTGTATTGAAGATCAAAGAGAGAGAAGAAGCCATCTAGCTACTAGCTATGGACCCGTAGGTCTGTGGTAAACTACTCACGCTTCATCAGAATGGAAATAGACTTGATATAGATGCCCTCTATGATCGAATCCCCCTCTGGCAGATCGCCGGAAAAGGCCCCAACATGGGATCTCACGGGAACAGAGGCTTGCGGCGGCAGAAAAGTATTTTTGTGGACGCTTCTGGTGGTTTGGGAATGTTCAGGAATTTATAGGCCGAAGATTAGGGTTAGAGGAGCTTTGAGGGACCCACAAGGCAGCCCCCCGGGTACGCCCTACACCCTTGACTCGCCTAGGGACCCTTTTCCTTGGTCTCCATGTCCTACGCATGTCTTCTGGTCCAATAAAAATCATCGTGAAGTTTTATTATGTTTTGACTCGGTTTGATATTCCTTTTGTGCGAAACTCAAAAACAAGGAAAAAACAGAAACTGGCACTAGGCTCTAGGTTAATATATTAGTCCCAAAACTAATATAAAATAGCATATTAATGCATATAAAACATCCAAAACAGATAATATAATAGCATGGAACAATAAAAAATTATAGATGTGTTGGAGACGTATCAAGCATCACCAAGCTTAATTCCTGCTCGTTCTAGGGTAGGTAAATGATAAAAATAGAATTTTCTATGTGGAATGCTACCTAACATATTTATCCATGTAACTTTCTTTATTGTGGCATGAATATTCAGATCCATAAGATTCAAAAAAAGTTTAATATTTACATAAATACAATAATACTTCAAGCATACTAATAAAACAATCACGTCTTCTCAAAATAACATGGCCAAAGAAAGATATCCCTACAAAATCATATAGTCTGGCTATGCTCCATCTTCATCACACAAAGTAAATCATGCACAACCCTGATGACAAGCCAAGCAATTGTTTCATACTTTAGTATTCTCAAACTTTTTCAACTTTCAAGCAATACATGAGCGTGAGCCATGGATATAGCACTATAGGTGGAATAGAATATGGTGGTTGTGGAGAAGACAAAAAAGAAGGTGATAGTATCACATCAACTAGGCGTATCAACGGGCTATGGAGATGCCCATTCAATAGATACCAGTGTGAGTGAGTAGGGATTTCCATGCAACAGATGCACTAGAGCTATAAGTGTATGAAATCTCAAAAGAAACTAAGTGGGTGTGCAGCCAACTCGATTGCTCATGAAGACGTAGGGCAATTTGAGGAAGCCCATCATTAGAATATACAAGCCAAGTTCTATAATGAAAAATTCCCACTAGTATATGAAAGTGACAATATAGGAGACTCTCTATCATGAAGATCATGGTGCTACTTTGAAGCACAAGTGTGGAAAAAGGATAGTAACATTGTCCCTTCTCTCTTTTCTCTCTTTTTTTTCCTTTTTTTGGTCAGCCTCTTTTTTTTATTTGGTCTTCTTTGGCCTTTTTTATTTTTCATAAAGTCCAGAGACTCATCCCAACTTGTGAGGGAATCATAGCTTCCATCATCCTTTCCTCACATGGGACAATGTTCTAGTGATGATGATTGTCACACTTTTATTTACTTACATCTCAAGAATTACAACTCGAAACTTAGAACAAAAATATGATGGAATGGTGGAAGTTGCATGGCAATATATCTCAGAATGGTATGTAAATGCCATAATAGGTAGGTATGGTGGCTTTTTTGAAGAAGGTATATGGTGGGTGTAAAGGACCGACGAGAATTGCGCGGTACTAGAGAGGCTAGCAAAGGTGGAAGGTTGAGAGTGCATATAATCCATGGACTCAACATTAGTGATAAAGAACTTATATACTTATTGCAAAAGTCTATTAGCTATCAAAACAAAGTACTACACGCATGCTCCTAGGGGGATAGATTGGTAGGAAAAGAACATTGCTCGTCCCTGACCGCCACTCATAAGGAAGACAATTAATAAATAAATCATGCTCTGACTTCATCACATAACGGTTCACCATACGTGCATGCTACAGGAATCACAAATTTTAACACAAGTATTTCTACCAATCCACAATTACTCACTAGCATTACTCCAATATCACCATCTTTATATCTCAAAACAATCATAAGGAATCAAACTTCTCATAGTATTCAATGCACTTTATATGAAAGTTTTTATTATATCCTTCTTGGATGCCCATCATATTAGGACAAAATTTATAACCAAAGTAAATGACCATGATTTTTATATAATTTCAAAATAATATAAGTGAAGCAAGAGAGTTCCACAATTTCTATAAAATAAAACCACCACCGTGCTCTAAAAAGATATAAGTGATGTACTAGAGCATACTGCCTAGCTCAAAAGATATAAGTGAAGCACATAGAGTATTCTAATAAATTCACGATTCATGCATGTCCCTCTCTAAAGGTGTGTACAGAAAGGATGATTTTGGCAAACTAAAAAGAAAAGGCTCGTATCATACAAGACGCTCAAAGCAAAACACATATCATGTGGTGAATAAAAATATAGCCTCAAGTAAATTTACCGATGGATTGAAGACGAAAGAGGGGATGCCTTCCAGGGCATCCCCAAGCTTAGGCTCTTGGTTTTCCATGAATATTACCTTGGGGTGCCTTGGGTATCCCCTATCTTAGGCTCCTTCCACTCCTTATTCCATAGTCCATCAAATCTTTACCCAAAACTTGAAAACTTCACAACACAAAACTCAACAGAAAACTCATGAGATCCGTTAGTATAAGAAAATAAATCACCAATTTTTGGTAGTGTTGTGAACTCATTGTTTGTTTATATTGGTGTAATATCTACTATATTCCAACTTCTCCATGGTTCATACCCCCCGATACTACCCATAGAGTCATCAAAATAAGCAAACAACACATAGAAAACAGAATCTGTCAAAAACAGAACAGTCTATAGTAATCAAGAAACTTCGTATACTTATGTAACTCCAACAATTCTGAAATATTAGGACAACCTGGGAAATTTGTATATCAATCATGTGTAAAAAATTCAGATCGAAAGCACACTTCTGTGATTTTTGAAAATTATTTTACTGGGTGCAAAAGTTTCTGTTAATCAACTATCACCGTAAGCCATCCCAAAGGTCTTACTTGGTTGAAACACTAATTAAAACACCAAAACACATCTAAACAGAGGCTAGATGATAAATTTATCAAAAAAATACAGAAAAAGCAAGAACAAAAATAAAATTGGATTGCCTCCCAACAAGCGCTATTGGTTAAAGCCCTTAGCTAGGCATAAAATATAGATCTAGGTATAGTCATCTATGGTATGCAAGCCATAAGTAACTCGCATAATATATTCATATGGTAACTTAATTTTATTTCTTGGAAAGTGTTCCATGCCCTTCCTTAACAGAAATTGAAATCTAATGTCTTCTTCTTTCATATCAATAATTGCACCAATCATTCTACCGAAAGGTCTACCAAGAATAATATGACATGTAGGATTGCAATCTATATCAAGAACAATGAAATCTACGTGCACATAATTCCTATTTGCAACAATAAGAACATCATTAATCCTTCCCATAGGTTTTTTATAGTGGAATCTGCTAGATGCAAATTTAAAGAACAATCATCAAATTCACACAAAGAATGGCACTCATAATTTTAATTTTATTCTTAGTAGTAGGTTCCCACTCATCATAAAGCTTTCTAGGGATAGAAACTTCCAACTCAAGTTTTTCTTCAAAAGATTTCATCATAGCATCAACGATATGTTTATTAAAAGCTTTATTTTGATTATAAGCATGAGGAGAATTCAACATGGATTGCAACAAGGAAATACAATCTATCAAAGAACAATTATCATAATTAAAGTCCTTGAAATCCAAAAGAGTGGGTTCATTGCTACTTAAAGTTTTGACCTCTCCAATCCCACCTTTATCAAGTTTTGCATTAAGATCTATAAACTCTGAATCATTGGGACACCTTCTAGCTAAATTTGACTCATCTCCAGTCCCATCTTTATCAAGATTTATATTATAAAATAAAGATTCAATAGGAGTCACATCAATCACTTTAAGATCTTCATCATTATTTTCACGAGAAATTGAAGACCACACTTTCACAAGCTAATCTCGCTTAGCACGCATCCTAGCGGTTCTTTATTTACATTCATCAATAGAAATTCTCATAGATTTTAGAGACTCATTAATATCATGCTTGGGTGGAATAGATCTATTTTTCAAGAATCAATCTCAAGCGAAATTCTATCAACGTCCCTAGCCAAATCATCAATCTTGAGCAATTTTTCTTCAACGATAGCATTGAAAACTTTTTGGGAACTAATAAATTCTTTAATATTGTTCTCGAGATCATAGGGCATCTTATTATAATTTCCATAAGAATTGTTGTAGGAATTACCATCATTATTAGATGAATTACAAGGAAACGACCTAGTGTTGAAATTACCTCTATACGCGTTATTACCAAAATAGTTCCGATCAAAAAAATTCACATCCATAGATTCATTATTATTTCCAATCAAAGAAGACAAAGACATATCATTAGGATCAGTAGGAGCACTTTTACGAGCAAACAATTTCATTAATTCATCCATTTTCCCACTCAAAGTATTTATTTCTTCAATTGCATGGACTTTTTTACTAGTGGAAGATCTTTCGGTATGCCATTGAGAGTAATTTGCCATAATATTACCTAGGAGTTTAGTAGCTTCTACTAATGTGATTTCCATAACGGTACCACCCGTGGCGGAATCTAAAAGATTTCTAAATGCAAAATTCAATCCCGCATAAGTTTTTTGTATAATCATCCATAAACTCAAACCATGCGTAGGGCAATTTCTTATCAACAATTTCATCCTCTCCCAAGATTGTGCAACATGCTCATGATCAAGTTACTTAAAATTCATTATATCATTCCTAAGGGAGATGATCTTAGCGGGAGTAAAATACTTGGAAATAAAAGCATCTTTACACTTATTCCATGAATCAATACTATTTTTAGGTAAAGATGAAAACCAAGTTTTAGCACGATCTCGTAGTGAGAACGCAAATAGCTTAAATTTAACAATATCATTATCCACATCTTTCTTATTTTTCATATCACACAATTCAACAAAATTATTTAGATGGGATGCGACATCTTCACTAGGAAGGCCGGAAAATTGTTCTTTCATAACAAGATTCAGCAAAGCGGCATTAATTTCATAAGATTCCACACTAGTGGCGGGAGCAATCAGAGTACTAATAAAATCATTATTATTAGTGTTGGAAAAATCACACAACTTGGTATTCTCTTGAGTCATCGTGACAAAGCAAGTAATCTTACACACAAGCAAACAAAAAGCAAACGAAAAGACGAACGAAAGAAGGGCAAATAAAAAGGCAATTTTTTTGTATTTTTCTGAAAATTGTTTTAGAAGTGGGGGAGAGGAAAACGAGAGGAAAATGGAAAATAATGTAATGTAAAAGATGAGAGTTTATGATGGGTACTTGGTAGGCTTGATCTAGAACCTCCCAGGCAATGGCGCGCGAAATTCTTCCTGGTACTTCTTGAGCTTGCGTTGGTTTTTCCGTTGAAGAGGAAAAGGTGCTGCAGAAAAGTAGAGATAAGTATTTCCCTTAGTTAGAGAACCAAGGTATCAATCTAGTAGGGGGCACAAGCAAGTCTCAAATATATGCACCTACACAAACAATCAAACACTTGCACCCAACGCGATAAAGGGGTTGTCAATCACTGCAAGGTTAATTGCAATGGTGAGATCTGATAGAGATAGATATAAAAGATAACTAAAACGTAAAACGATATAAAAGTAAATAAATTGCAGCAAGATATTTTTTGAGTTTTTTGGTTTATAGATCTGAAAATTTAATAGGGAAAATAGACCCAGGGGCCATAGGCATCACTAGAGAGCTCTCTTGAAGGCACATAACATGGTGGGTGAAGAAATTACTGTCGAGCAATTGATAGAAAAGCACAAAGTTATGGCGTTATCCAAGGCAATGATTATGCATATAGGCATCACGTCCGTGTCAAGTAGACCGACTCCTACCTGCATCTACTACTATTACTCCATGCATCAACCGCTATCCAGAATGTATCTAGAGTATTAATTTCATAAAGAACGGAGTAACGCCTTAAGTAAAATGACATGATGTTGAGGGATAAACTCAAGAAATATGACGAAAATCCCATCTTTTTACCCTTGATGGCAACAATACAAATACATGCCTTGCTACCCCTACTTTGTCACTGACTAAGGACATCGCAAGATTAAACCCAAAACTAAGCACCTTTCCTATTGCAATAAATACCAATCTAGTTGGCGAAACCAAACTGATAATTCAAAGAGATATACAAATATATCAAATCATGCATATAAGAATTCAGAGAAGATTCAAATAATATTCATAGATAATCAGATCGTAAATCCACAATTCATCCACTACTGGAATTAGCTTATTTGTTGTCTGCCAATTCTTTGCCGTCTGCTAGCTGACGACAAAGAAGGTCTTTGCCGTCCGCTTATAGAAAACGAACAACAAAGAACTGGCTGATGGCAAAGAAGGTCTTTGCCATCAGCCAGTTCTTTGCCGTCAGCTGGCTGACGGCAAAGAGAGAGGTGCCCCCCCCTAACGAGCTGATTAGAAAAAACTTAACGGCCCCCTCTTTGCCGTCTGCTAGCAGACGACAAAGAGAAAAAAAGCGGACTACAAAGGTGGGGCGGACGACAAAGAACTAACCTAACTAACCTAACTAATGGCCGAGCCCCACCCCGCCCCTTCCTCTCTCTGTTTCTCTCCCTCTCTCCTCCCCGATGACCAGATCCACCCACCGCCGCCCCCGCCGCCCGGCGCCGCCCCCGCCACCCGCCGTCGCCCCCACCACCCGCTGTCGCTCGCGCCACCGCCCCCGCCACCTGCCGCAGCTTGCCCCGTCGCCCCACCACCCCGCCGCAGCCCCCACCCGCCGATGCCCCGTAGCCCCACCATCCTGCCGCCCCGGCACCCCACCATGTCGTCGCCCGACCGTCCCACTGCCCCGGCGCCCCACCACGTCGCCGCCCGACCGTCCCACTGCCTCGGCGCCCCACCGCCTCAACCACCCGCCCACTACCCCGGCGCCACCATCGCCCTGGCGCCACCATAGCCCCATCGCCCCCGCCTCCCTGCCGGCTTGGTGCCGCCGCTCAACGCTCCCCTGAGCTCCACTGCCCCGGAGCCCTGCGGCCCCCATCGCGACCACCACCCTACCGTCGTGAAACCATGACCCCCATCGGCTCCGGTGAGTTATTTTTTCTATTTTTCTTTTTTGCTGTTTAATTGTTAGTGTTAGATTTAGTGCTAGATATGTGTTAGTGTTAGATTTAGTGCATGGGTTTTAGATAATTAATCATATTATTAAAAGAAGTAGAAAAAAGATGAAAAAAGAAGAAGAAGAAAAGAAGAATATGTAGAAGGGGAAGAAGAAGAGAAGGAAAGAAGAAGAAGGATAGAAGGAAACACCCCGCCCCCTGACCCCCTGACCCCCTGACCCCGACACCCCGACCCTGACACCACACCCCGACACCCTGACCCCGACACGACACCCCGACACCCTTACCCCGACACCCCGACCCCAACACGACACCCCGACACCCCGACCCCGACACGACACCCCAACCCCAAAACAGCACCCCGACCCCGATACGGCACCCCGACACCAACACGACACCCTGACCCCCGACACCTCCCGAAAAGGTGCTCTTTGGCCTTCCAGAGGCCGACGGGGTCATATATTTGTGAATTATGAGTTATGTCATATATTTTTCGATTTTGTTATGAAAAACATCATATATAATTGTGTTGATCAGGTAGATTTAAATGTGCAGTTGTTTCATCGCTGCGAGGTTTGGTGTTCGACGACCTCCCCGTGCATTTGACGAGCTCTGCCCCTTCATTCATGGGTGAGCACAAATGACATGTCCTCTTCCCCCCTTAAATATTTGCACTATTCCGGTGTTCGTGCCGGTGTAACTTGATAGCTAGCTATATATGTGTCTTGAATCATTAGTATGCGTAACCAATATGTGTCTCCCGTTCGAAAGGGTTATAGTTATAAATATGCATGCATTTGCATATTTATAACCATGATTCTTTCGAATTGTCCAACGGTATCCATGGATAGCCCGAGGATGTGTAGATTGGGTTCATTTTCCCATATGCTTTTCTTCGGATCCGACGCATAAATTTCGTCAGTGCCTCCCCTATTGTTCTCTGGGTACATATCCTCTCTGTTTATTGCAGAGACGTGTATCAGGAGAACAGCGGGGAGGTGCTGCCGAAATTTTGCATCGGATCCGGAGCATAGCATGGGAAAATGAACCCAATCTACACATACTCGGGTGGGATTAGGACCTATCATTACCTATTAGAGTGTAGGTTGCATGGACGTAATAAAATTGACAAAGTAGATCAACTGATGAATATATACATGGTGAATTATATATATATATATATATATTTGTTGTGTGTCCAGTAGTTTTGAAAGTCAAGATGAGTGATCGTGCATGGATGTACACCGGTCACACTGGTTAGAACAAATGGAGCACTGAATGGTTCACAAAAACCAAGGGGTTTGTGCAAGCCGCATTTGCAAATGGCCAGAGGAAAACCTGGTGCCCCTGTTTCTGGTGCGGCAATTGGGAAAAGCGGACAGAGGCTGAAATGGGCAAACACCTACAGAAGAGTGGTTTTACGCCCGATTATAGGGTTTGGACATATCATGGTGAGTCTGCCCAACGTGACTGAGCTGAGGTGGATCGTCGTCGCAACAACGAACATGGTACCGGGATGAAAAACATGGTGCATGACTTGGATGATGCTCGGGAATCGGACGAGGAGATGGAGGAATCTGCAAAGGCCTTCAATGAAATGTTGGAGTCTTCAAAACGTCTACTCCACAAGCACACTGAGCTTTGTCAGTTGGATGCCATCTCAAATGTAATGGCTCTGAAGGCTCAGTTCAACTTGGGCAGAGAATGCTACGACGCAATGATGACAGTATTTGGACGCTTTCTACCCAAAGGCCATGTAATGCCTGCAAACCTGTACCAGTCGGACAAAATCCTCCGTGCACGGAAGATGCCCTATGAAAAGATACATGCTTGTGAGAAAGGATGTGCCTTATTTAGGCTTGACTATGAGGACTTGAACTATTGTCCCATTTGCATGTCTTCCAGGTATGTTGTGGTAGACAACGGTATGGGTGATAAGACACAGACCAAAATCCCCGTTAGTGTTCTTTGGTATATGCCAACCGTACCAAGACTTCAATGTCTTTTCATGGTCGAAGAGACGGCCAGACAGATGACATGGCACAAAACGGGCAAAAGAACCGAACTAGATGCAGATGGGAATCTGATGATGGTACACACATCGGATGGTGTTGCGTGGAGAAAGTTTGATGAATTACATGCTGACAAAGTGGCAGACCCGGGGCATCCTTGAGTCGGCATCAGCAGGGATGGGTCAATGTGTTTGGTCTGACGGCAGCCCAATACAGTTGTTGGCCCATATTTATCTTTCCACTCAATCTCCCCCCCCCCCAAACAGATTATGCAAAGAAAGAACATTTTCCTGACGTTGATAATTCCACGGCCCAACTATCCGGGGAAAAATATGAATGTGTACATGCAGCCGCTTAAGGACGAATTGCAAGAAGCCTGGGATAATGGGTTCAAGACATATGACGCCTATAGCAAACAGAACTTCATAATGCGTGTCTGGTACATGTACTCGATGCATGACTTGCCGGCGTATGCGCTATTCGTTGGCTGGTGTGTGCATGGAAGGTTCCTATGCCCCACATGCAAGGAGCTCTTGAGTTTCGTTGGCTTCAGGCCGATCGCAAGTTTTCTTGCTTCGACATGCATAAACAGTTCCTGGATCCTCGCCATAAGTTCAGGAAAGACAAGAAGAACTTCATCAAAGGTAGAGTTGTCAAAAACTTTGCACCACCTGCGTTGACAGGCCAACAGACCCTGGATCAGTTAAACGCTCTCAAGCCAAATCCATAGCGTCTAGGGTACTTCAAGGGGTATAATTCTAAGCATGCCTGGACTAACAAGACATTCTTATCGGATCTGCCTTACTTCAAAGACCTCCTTTGGCCACACAACATTGACGTGATGCACACTGAGAAGAATATCACCAAGGCACTTTTTGGTACATTGTTCGGCATAGATGGGAAGTCAAAGGATAATACTAAGGCTAGAGTCGATCTGGAGGCGCTATGTGATAGGCCGTTACAAAACATGAAAGAACCGAAAGGAAAGCAGAACTGGACGAAGCCAAAGGCATGGTTCAATCTTGGAAGTCCAGCTATGAGGGAAATTATCTTGTGGGTGAAAATGCAGTTGATGTTCCCCGATGGGTATGCAGCGAATCTAAAGAGGGGAGCAAGTCTTGATAAATTGAAGATATTTGGTCTCAAGAGAGATGATTGGCACATATGGATTGAGCGGGTAATGCCGGTGATGTTGCGTGGCTTCATCCCTGAGGATGAATGGCTAGTACTGGCAGAACTCAGCTATTTCTTCCATGTTCTTTGTGCGATAGAACTATCACCTGGCGTGCTAGAAGAAATGGAAGAGTTGGCGCCGGAGTTGATACGCAAGTTAGAGAAGATATTTCCAACGGCCTTCTTTAATCCAATGCAGCATTTGATTTTGCATCTCCCGATCGAGGCAAGATTTGGGGGGGGGGGCGTGCAAAATTGTTGGTGCTACCCAAATGAGATGATGCGGAAGATGCTTCGAGAAAAATGTAAAAATAAACGTATAATTGAAGCATCGATGGCTGAGGCATTCATCACTAAGGAGGTGGCAAACTTCGTGACATCACAGTACGAAGCCAAAAATCGTCATTTGCATAATCCGAAGCCTCGGTACAATGCTGACGACCCTAAAAAGGGTGGATCCAACCTCAGCCTATTCAAAGGGAATCTCACACCAGCCAGTGTTTCAAAACCAGTATCTTTGGATAACGAAGAATGGCGGACCATTTCGTTGTATATCTTCAACAACCTGATAGAAGTGCGGCCGTACATCGAGTAAGTTCTCGGTACGTTGTTTCGCAACTTCTATTTCCTTTGAACTCCTCTTATTCCTGGATATGTCATACAGTCGATACGTCACCATATTCTCGTATGGAGCGGTGATCCAAAAGGATTCCGTCAAAGAGTATGAGCTTCTCGCAAAGCAAGGAGGCGGCTATACCAGTTTCATCTCTTGGTTCAAACAAACGGTAATTTCTATTAGACAATTTCATTTCATTCGCTAATTTGTGCATAATGCAACAATCCTTTTGTATTAAACTTGTAGGCTAATTTAGAGTCTATGGACGCCGAATTGAGACAAGTCGCTAATGGTTTTGACTATAAGGTCCGTTCATTTGACAAATACGACATCAACGGGTATCGCTTTCGTACCTATGGCAAAGAGCTATCTATGGCCGACCTAAAGTCTACAAATTTTTGTGTATCTGCAATCGACGAAGGAGGTACCGAGTATTATGGGAGAGTTGAAGCAATTTATGAACTTCTATTCTATGGTGAAAACCCACCGAATGTCGTAGTCTTCAAATGTTATTGGTTTCAGCCAAAGGAGACTAGAAGGACTCATGTACATATATGGCTAGTTGAAATCAAACAAAGCACCCATTTAGATGTTCCTGATGTCTATATTACTGCTCAACAGGCGACCCAGGTATTCTATCTATCGTGGGCCTGCCAAACTAATCGAAATCTGAAAGGTTGGGATGTCGTTTATGAAGTGCCGCCACGTGCTAGACTATCTCCCCCAAAGGAAGAGGATTATGAACCTCACATTAACGCAGACACATATGAAGGAGAATTCTTCCAAGAGACACGTTTTTCCAAAAAGCATTTCAAGAACCGCTATACTTCACCCCAAAACATTGAAGTAGACAGTGACAGTGAATCCGACATCACCCCAAAGGAGGAACAAGAAGAGCCGGAACAAGAAGAGGTTACTATTGCGTATGGCCTGTCAATGGTTGACCGATTACGTCAAGGTGGCCTTCCACATGTTGATGCCACTAAACCCTATGAGCCCGTCATTGGTTATAGTGATGATGATGATTATGCATTTATTGATGATAGTGATCGAGATTATTAGTAGTGTCAGGTATTCGAATTTTTTATGTTGTACTTGGTGATGATACACTCAAGTGATATACATATTATTATTTATGTCAGTACTTTTTTATGTTGTACTAATTTTGTTTACTCTTTGTCATGGCAGGTGTTGAAATATGGTGGGCACTGGTCGGGAGCACTCCGAGGCCCCTTCTTCGTAGGTGAGTGGTGGGAGGTCTTCCATTCCACACGCACTTCTCCGCCGAGCGTTGCTGGATAGTATGGCGACACCGCCGGGCCATTCTTCGTCAACCGCAGTGCCCAGTAGGGGATGAGGTAAGGGAGGGAAGAATAGAGGAGTTGGAGCATGTTGTCGCGGGAGAGGAGGTAGGGTGACTGCTAGGGCGCCTTCCTCGCCGCCACCCCCAGCTGTTTCACCCGAGCACGTGACTTCTAGGGTGGACTCGTCCGAGGAGGAGGCTACATGGACTCCGGTCCATGAGCCTCCGGTCCACGGGCCTTCGGCCCATGAGCCTCGGGTCGACAGGCCTTCGGCCCACGAGACACCGGAGGAGCACACGTCTAGATGGGGTACCTGGCCGGATCAGCCTGAGGGCCCGAGTGGCCATGCTGATGATGGCGGGGAGCCGACTGATATTGAGGAGGAGGGGGGCACCGTCTACTAGCGTGGTTGTACACGGCTCCCGTCCGTGCCGGCGACCCGCAAGCAGAGGTGGTTGATTTTCCCCGATGGGGAGAGGAAAGTGCATTTAATCTTTTTGTACCTTCTGCATTCACGTTTCTTCAAATATCTAATGCGTTGGCCTTGTCATGCTGCAGGGGTTGGGACCACCATCATAGTGTCCACCGGCCCAACTCCATCCTTGGAGTTCTTTGTCGGCAAAACTTCCCGGGGTTTGTCACGTTGCCCGGTGAGGGTCGGCTTCCAGAGCTTGGATTGAGCTGGGAGCACTACTTGGCTGCCTTGGCCCCGTCGGGTGAGATTATCGACGGTGTCTTGTGCAAGACGAGGGTAGACGTGGTGATCAGAAAGTTCTGGGTAATTTCTCCTTTACACAATTAAAAATTTTCAACTAGCTAGTTATTAATTGTACTAATCAATATTGTCTCATTTGATTGCAGACATTCTACAGGTGTGAGAAGGGATACGAGGAGGACGCGACAAATGTTATCGGTAATGTTTGCAAGCGCCTACTATAGAACTTACGGGACGAGGCTCGGGTGCAGGCTGTTCGAGACTACTACACCTTGCATGGTATCAAGAAGACCAAGCCGGCGTGCCGCGAGAAGTTCCTGAGTAAGGAGGTACATGAAGGTAATTCTTAAGGCCTTGTACTTACTTCCTTCATTTAGTAATTCATAGCCGTAGCGCTCAAGTTTCTATTTGCTAACTTAGGCGCCTCCGAGATGGTGTGCGGATCGGATGGATTGTTGGGAGATGTTGGTCAATGAGTGGTGCTCAAAAGAATGGCTAGCCCTCCACAACGAGGCCAAGGACAAACGTGCCCAAATGGAAGGTGTGCCACACCATCAAGCCAGCTCCAACTTATATCAGTTCGGGCGGAACTGGGTATGTGGTTTGCTTCATGATTCATGCAATTCATTCATCATGCTAGCTTGAGCCCTTTAATTACTAATTTACCTTGTTTCTCACTTTCAGGCACGCTAAAATAAGGCGGATAAGGTGCCAGAGGTCTACGACCTGTATGCCATGGCCCACACTGCCTCTTACAAGAAAGTCAATGCATTCTCTTCGTCTGACCTCGATGATCCAAAGAACTTCACCAACATCTCCTCCCATGACTAGCTTGTGAAATATAGAGATCAGGGGAAGGTGAGGAAAGGGGGAGGACTTTAACCCAAGCCAGGGTCCAATTGATCCAGAGCTGGTGATGATATCTGGTGGCGGGAGGTCCCATGGCTCCATAGCCATTGGAGATGGACTTATCCGTTGTCCTAGCACTCTCCCAGAGATCAAAGCGCGCCAGTCGAGCTCCGCTCCTGAGATAAGGCCTCGTGAACGGCCAGTCCAACTCGCCTTGAAGGTTAGTTATACATACTCAGCTATCTTTCTCCATTACATTGTGTGCGCTTCCATCAATGATTACAAATCGTAACAAGGAGTGGTGTTGCAGGCTGCTATACAGAGTGAGAGAGATAGAACAGAGAAACTTCTGGCGGAGGCAGCAGAGAGGCAGCGGGAGTTGGAGGAGAGGACGACAAAGATGTTGGAGGAGGAGAGGGCACGGAATGACATGCAAGAAAGGGCCATGTACAAGCTCCTTGTGGTAAGTTTCTTCTGCAGATTAGCCAAAACATTCATGTAGTGTTTGTCTCATTACTAACTAGTATGACTGAGTCGTCAAAACCAAATATGCAGTCTGTGTGCGAGAAGTCCGGTCAGACCGCTCCGCCGATGCCACTGATTGCTCCTGGGACCACAGTGAGTTTAATTTGAATGGACATTACTTGCTAGTCTTAACATTTGAGTGTCATCATGCTAACGAGACATTGGAAATGATCTTTGGTGCAGCGTAACTCCAGACAAGCATCGCACGATCCTTCTCCAGCTACCGGCACGAGCCAGCCCGCTCCTACACCTCCATGATCATGGTAAGTTTCTCTAGTGTTTTGCTTAACAAATGCATAAAGACCTAGATTTAGCTTTATTTCCTCCAATATGCTTACCACTATGACCTAGAGTTAGCTTCTTCTCCTCCAAAATGACCTAATAAGCTTATTAACCTCCAAAACCATCCATTTTACCTAAGTTAGCTCTAAAACGATCTATACTTAGCTTTGTTTCCTCCAAAATGACCTAAGTTAGCTCTAATATGCTTAGTTAACTAGGTTTGCTCAATAATGACATGTACTTAGCTTACTTATGTCAAAAATGGCATAATTAGCTTAGTTAGCTCATTAACAATCCATTTTACCTAAGTTAGCTAAAAAATGACCCATTTTACCTTAGTTAGATCATAAATGATCCATTTTACCCAAGTTAGCTCTCAAATGACCCATTTTACCTAGATTAGCTCCAAAATGATCCATTTTACCTATGTTAGCTCTAAAATGACCCATTTTACCTAAGTTAGCTCCAAAATGACCATCTTACCTAGGTTAGCTCTAAAATGATTCATTTTACCCAAGTTAGCTCTAAAATGACCCATTTTACCTAGATTAGCTCATAAACAATCCATTTCACCTAAGTTAGCTCACAAACAATTCATTTTACCTAGGTTAGCTCCAAAATGACCCATCACACCTAGGTTAGCTCTAGAATGATGCATTTTACCTAAGTTAGCTCTTAAACGATCTATTTTACCTAGGTTAGCTCATAAATGAACCATTTCACCTAACTTAGCTCAAAAACGATCCATTTCACCTAGGTTAGCTCCAAAATGACCCATCTTACCTGTGTTAGCTCTAAAATGATGCATTATACCTAAGTTAGCTCATAAACGATCCATTTCATCTAGGTTAGCTCATAAACGATCCATTTCACCTAAGTTAGCTAAAAAATGATCCATTTCACCTAAATTAGCTCATAAACGATCCATTTCACCTAAGTTAGTTCAAAAACGATCCATTTCACCTAACTTAGCTCATAAATGATCCATTTCACTTTAGTTAGCTCATAAACGATCCATTTCAAGTAAGTTAGCTCATAAATGATCCATTTGACCTTAGTTAGCTCATAAACGATCCATTTCAACTAAGTTAGCTCACAAATGATCCATTTCACCTAAGTTAGCTCATAAATGGCATATACTTCCTCTTCTAGTCTTCTTATTCTAGTCACCTTTTTCTAACTTTTTTATTTGCCATTTTGCAGATTTCATTCACTTCACGGAAGCTAGCTTGTTTTTTCTTTCATTCTCTTCTAGTATTCTTCTAGCTTGCTATGATGGAACTTGCTATCTTGAAGAACTTTGCATTGAAATATGTATGGATGGAACAATGTGTATGTGCAACTTGCTATGTATGAATGGATGGAACTATATATGTATGTACGATGAAACTTATGTGTTGGATATGTCATATGTTTGCTGTTAAATAGCCCTGTGAAATATATATATATATATACATACATATATATATATGTCATATATTTGCTGTGAAAATTGTTGGATTTAAAAAAAACAAAAAAAAGAGGCACCTTTGCCGTCAGCCGCTGATGGCAAAGGCACCTTTGCCGTCTACCGCGGACGACAAAGAAGCCACGCGGCGGCCACATGTGCTTCCTGGGAGCTGACCCATTTGGTCAGTTTGCCTACAACGACGGACGGCAAAGGCTTGTCCTGCAGTGACGTCCACTTGACGTCATTCGGCGGACGGCAAAGGCCGGATGCTCTTTGCCGTCAGCGGCGGACGACAAAGGCTGTCGTTAGCCACCTAATGGACTAACAGTGCATTTATTGCCGTCAGCTTTCTTTGCCGTCAGCTCCTGATGGCAAAGACCCCTTTGCCGTCAGCTTTGGAAAGCAGACGGCAAAGTAGCTCTTTGTCGATCCTATATTTACCGGAGTCTTTTGCCATCCGCGGCAGACGGCAAAGGCCTTTGCCGTCCGCCATCATTTCCTTTGCCGTCTGCCGTGGCAGATGGCAAAGTAGCAGATTCCTGTAGTGATCGGATCTCAACAAACACACCACAAAAGAAGACTACATGAGATAGATCTCCAAGAACATCGAGGAGAACATTGGATTGAAGATCAAAGAGGGAGAAGAAGCCATCTAGCTAGTAGCTATGGACCCCGTAGGTCTGTGGTAAACTACTCACGCTTCATCGGAAGGGCAATAGAGTTGACGTAGATGCCCTCCGTGATCAAATCCCCCTCCGGCAGATCACCAGAAAAGTCCCCAAGATGGGATCTCACAGGAACAGAGGCTTGCGACAGCGGAAAAGTATTCTATGGACGCTTTTGGTGGTTTGGGAAAATTTGGGAATTTATAGGCCGAAGAATAGGGTTAGAGAAGCTCCGAGGGACCCACAAGGCAGGGGCGCCCCTCCTGGTCTCCAAGTCCTTGGGACTCATTTTCCTGGTCTCCAAGTCCTACGTGTGCCTTCTGGTCTAAGAAAAATCATCATAAAGTTTTATTCCATTTGGACTTTGTTTGATATTTCTTTTCCGCGAAACTCAAAAACAAGGAAAAAACAGAAACTGGCACTGGGCTCTGGGTTAATATATTAGTCCCATAAATAATATTAAATAGCATATTAATGCATATGAAACATCCAAAACTGATAATATAATAGCATGGAACAATAAAAAATTATAAATACATTGGAGACGTATCAATCCAGCAGCCGGCCATACCCGCGCTCGGCAACCCCGGTATGGCCCGCACCTGACGGACCCGGCGAGACCCACGCCCGGCGGACCCGGTAGGCCCGGCGGCCCGCATTGTCGGCTCCCAGATGCAGATACCAGGGCCCTGCGCCCATGTAACTTTACCATTGTAACCCCGGGGGGGGGGGGCAAGCCTATAAGACCCCCAGTGCCTATCCATGCAAAGGGATGAACTCTATTAGAACAGATGCATCCATATCGAAGAGGCAGAGCATGCTCTTGCCTGTCTTCCTTCCCCCCACAAATAGCTCCAGGAGCAAACCTGTAACCACCTCATATAAACCATATTTGGCAGGACTAGGGGTGTTATCTCTCTAGAGAGCCCCGAACCTGGGTACGTCTTGTGTCACACACTCGCATGTGCCTTATGTTTGCTTGAACCACGTTGATATTTCCCCAAAGAGGAAGGGATGATGCAGCATAACAACGGTAGGTATTTCCCTCAGTGATGAGACCAAGGTTATCGAACCAGTAGGAGAACCACGCAACACTACGTGAACGACACCTGCACACAAATAACAAATACTCGCAACCCAATGTATTAAAGGGGTTGTCAATCCCTTTCGGGTAACGGCGCCAGAAATTGGCAAACGGACGTGAACAGTTGTAATAAATTGATAGATTGAATGCCAAATAAAATAAAGTGCAGCAAGGTATTTTTGTATTTTTGGTTTAATAGATCTAAAAATAGAAGCAAATAAAATAGATTGCAAAGGCAAATATAATAAAGAAGAGACCCGGGGGCCGTAGATTTCACTAGTGGCTTCTCTCGAGAAAAATAGCAAATGGTGGGTAAATGAATTACTGTTGGGCAATTGATAGAACATCAAATAATCATGACGATATGTAGGCAATGATCATTATATAGGCATCACGTCCAAGATTAGTAGACAGATTCCTGCCTACATCTACTACTATTACTCCACACATCGATCGCTATCCAGCATGCATCTAGTGTATTAAGTTCATGGAAAAACGGAGTAATGCAATAAGAACGATGACATGATGTAGAGATCTATTTATGTAGAAATAGACCCCATCTTGTTATCCTTAATGGCAACGATACATACGTGTCGGTTCGCCTTCTGTCACTAGGATCAAGCACCATAAGAACAAACCCATCACAAAGCACTTCTTCCCATTGCAAGATAAGTAGATCAAGTTGGCCAAACAAAACCCAAATACCGGAGAAGAAATACGAGGCTATAAGCAATCATGCATATAAGGGATCAAAGAAGACTCAAATAACTTTCATGGATAAAAAGATAGATCTAATCATAAACTCAAAGTTCATCGGATCCCAACAAACACACCGCAAAAAGAGTTACATCATATGGATCTCCAAGAGACCATTATATTGAGAACCAAAAGATAGAGCGAGAGGAATCCATCACTAACTACGGACCCGTAGGTCTTTAAAGAACTACTCACGCATCATCGAAGAGGCACCAATGGGCATGATCAACCCTTCCGTGATGGTGTCTAGATTGGATCTGGTGGTTGTGGAACTTGCGGATGCTGGAATTGATTCTCGTCGACTCCCCTGGGGTTTCTGGAATATTGGGGTATTAATAGAGCAAAGAGGCGGTTCGAAAGGCCACCAAGGTGGGCACAACCCACCTGGGCGCGCCTGGGCCTCCAAGCGCGCCCAAGTGTCTTGTTCTCACCTCGGGCCCCCTCGGTACTTCTTTGGTCCATTGGATGTCTTCTAGTCCAAAAAAATCCACAACAAGTTTCGCTGCGTTTGGACTCCGTGTGATATTGATTTCCTGCGATGTAAAAAACATGCAGAAAAGAGCAACTGACACTTGGCACTATGTCAATAAGTTAGTACCAAAAAATGATATAAAATGACTATAAATGATTGTAAAACATCCAAGAATGATAACATAACAGCATGGAACAATAAAAAATTATAGATATGTTGGAGTCGTATCAGCATCCCCAAGCTCAATTCCTGCTCGTCCTCGAGTAGGGAAATGATAAAAAACAGAATTTTTGATGTGGAATGCTGCCTAACATGTTCATCACATATTCTTTCCTTTGTAGCATCGACATTTGGACTTTTATATGGTTCAAAGAAATAGTCTAGTTTTGACATGAGACTTAAATACTCAAGCATGTCAACAAGGAACCATGTCTTTCAAAATATCAACGCTAAAATAAGTTATCCCTAGCCCATTATGCTCAATCATTGATCCATTCACGAAACACACTCGCATGTTAGCTACACCCAATGCTCAAGTACGATCATAGTGCCCCTTAGTTGGTGCTTTATAAGAGAAGATGGAGACTCAAATTAAAAATAAAAATTGCATGAAGTAAAAGAAAGGCCCTTCGCATAGGGAAGAAGGGATTTGTAGAGGTGCCAGACTTCAAAGAGAAAATCATAGAGATAAAAACATTTTGGATGTCATGCTTTTCCTGTCAACGAGAATGATCGAGCAGTTCTCAATACTTTCCATGCTAGATATATCATAGGCGGTTCCCAAAAAGAAATTAAAGTTTATTCCTTTTTCAACCATACTTTCACTTTCCATGGCTAACTGTATCCACGGATGCCCTCCATACCAATACTTTCCAAGGAATTTATTATTTGACAACATAAAGTAAATTCATTTTTCATTTCGGGACTTGGCATCCCTAATACCTTTGCCTTACTCTCGTGCAATGACAAGCGAATAAACACTAACATATCCAGTATGGAAATATTTTAGCCACCCCCTACCGTTTCATGAGCGGTACGAGCACACAAAAGAGAACTTTATTTTGAAAATTAGAGATGGCACATAAAAATTTGCTAGAACGGCACAAAAATACTGCATATAGGTAGGTATGTGGACTCATATGGCAAAACTGGTTTAATGGGTTTTGGATGCACAAGTAGTGATCATACTTAGTGCAAAATGAAGGCTAGCAAAAGATTGAGAAGCGACCAACCAAGAAACGGAAAATCTCATAAGCGAGCATTAAGCATAACTAACACTAAATATTGCACCACAAGTAGGATGTAATTTCAGTGCATAACTATTGACTTTCGTGCTTGCATAGGGAATCACAAACCTTAACACCAATATTCTTAATATAGCATAATTACTCATCAACATGACTCACATATCACATCATCATATCTCAAAACTATTACAGGGAATCAAGTTTATTTTGTCCAATGATATCCATGGAAGTTTTTATTATATCCTTCTTGGATATCTATTACTTTGGAACTAATTTTCACGTGTTGCTTTTGATAAGCTCAAACAAATATAAGTGAAATCATGAGCATAGTGTTTCTTTATCTCAGATTAATTTAAGTGAAGCAAGAGAGAATGTCTAAAAAATTTTACTAACTCTGTCAAATACATCTAAGTGAAGCATGGGAGCATTTCTTCAAAAATACTAAGGCACACCATGCTCAAAAAGATATAAGTGAAGCACTAGAGCAATTCCATATCTCATAAAAATTTAAGTCAAGCATAGAGAGCAATTCTAACAAGTCATGGCATAATTTTGGCTCTCTCAAATAGGTGTGTCCAACAAGGATTCAAGACGTAAAACAAAATACAAAACAAGCAAAGACTCATATCATACAAGACGCTCCAAGCAAAACTCATAACATGTGACGAATAAAAATATAGCTTTGAGTAAAATACGGTTGGTCATTAGAAGAAAGAGGGGATGCCACTCGAGCATCCCCAAGCTTAGTTGCTTGCTTCTCTTTGGATTGTAGCTTGGGATGCCATGGGCATCCTCAAGATTACGCTCTTCTTACTCCTTATTCCTTCATCCATCATAATATCACCCAAAACTTGAAAACTTCAATCACACAAAACTCAACAAAACATTCGTGACATCCGTTAGTATAAGAAAGAAATCACTACTATAAAGTACTGTAGAAAACCAGTTCTTATTTTTTTCTTGCATTATATTACTGTAAATTTTTGTATGGCAAAATCTCTTCAAAGGAAACCATAGAATGATCAAAACAAGCACACAACACAAAGAAAACATAATCTGTCAAAAAATAGAACAGCCTATAGCAATCTAAAAACTTCAAATACTTCTGTGACTCCAAAAATCTGAAAAATTAGGACAATGTGAGAAATTTATATATCTACCTTGTTTACAAAATTCAGAGCAAAATCACGTTTCTGTGATTTATGAAAATTATTTTTGTGAGCACAAAAGTTTCTGTTTTTCAACAAGATCAAATCAACCATCACCCAACATGATCCCAAAGGCTTTGCTTGGCACAAACACTAATTGAAACCACAAAAACACTTCTAATTAGAGGCATAATTGGGTATTTTATTGAAAACAACAAGAAAACCAAAAAGCAAAAAGATACAAGTTGGGTTGCCTCCCAATGAGTGCTATCATTTTACGCCCTAGCTAGGCATAAAATTTCAATGATGCTCACACGAAAGATAAGAATTGAAACACAAAGAGAGCATAATGAAACATATGACAAACACATTTAAGTTTAACATACTTCCTATGCATAGGACTTTTATAAACAAACAAATTAGCAAGACAAGAAACATCTAACATATGCAAAAAAGAGGAATAAAATATTGAGGATCTCAACATAATGAGAGGTAATTTAGTAACATAAAAATTTCCACCACAATATTTTCCTCTCTCATAATAATTACTTGTGGGATCATAATAAAATTCAACAATATAGCTATCATATAAATTTTCTCTTCATGATCCACATGCATAAATTTTTTATAATCTTCCAAGATAGTGGGATTAACATCAACTAAAGACATGACCTCTCCAAACCCACTTTTATCAAAAATTTCACAAGATTGAACACTCTCCAAATATGTGGGATTATTTTTACCTAGAGTTAACACTCTTCCGGACCCACTTTCAATATTATTGCAAACATATTCATCATGAGGCTTAAATAAACTATCAAG
The DNA here is from genome assembly GCF_018294505.1 of Triticum aestivum. Classification (NCBI taxonomy): domain Eukaryota; kingdom Viridiplantae; phylum Streptophyta; class Magnoliopsida; order Poales; family Poaceae; genus Triticum; species Triticum aestivum. Next base: position 566,894,923 of record NC_057804.1, read on the forward strand.
ATCATAAGAATAATTATCACCCCAATCATGATCATTGGAATTAGTGGACATAGCAATATTAGCATCCCCAAGCTTGGGGTTTTGCATATTACTAACACAATTGACATTAATCAAATTTATAATAACATCATTGCAATCATGCTTTTCATCCAAGGAGCTATCATGAATCACTTTATAAATTCCTTCGTTTAACACTTCATCACAATTTTCAGATTCATAAATCTCAAGCAAAACTTCATAAAAATAATCTAGTGAATTCAATTCACTAGAAATTGATTCATCATAATTGGATCTTTTGAATAGATTAGCAAGAGGATGAGGATCCATATCATTAGATTTTTAGCAAGGGAAGATGCAAGCAAATAGAAGGCACATGGTAACACAAGCAAACATAAGATCGAACGAGAAAAAGGCGAACGAAAAAGAGGGTGAATAAAACAACAAATTTTTGTGAAGTGGGGGAAGGAAAACGAGAGGCAAATGGAAAATAATGTAAATTGCGAGGAGATGAGATTTGTGATTAGGAACCTGGTAGATGTTGATGATGTCTCCCCGGAAACGGCGCCAGAAATTCCTTTTGATGTTTTCTTGAACTACGTCGGTATTTTCCCAAAGAGGAAGGGATGATGCAGCACAACAACGGTAGGTATTCCCCCCAGTGATGAGACGAAGGTTATCGAACCAGTAGGAGAACCACGCAACACTACTTCAACGGCACATACACACAAATAACCAATACTTGCAACTCGACGTATTAAAGGGGTTGTCAATGCCTTTCGGGTAACGGTGCCAGAAATTGGCAAATGGACATGAAAATATGTAATAAGTTGATAGATCAGACACCAAATAAAATAAAGTGCAGAAGGTATTTTTTGAATTTTTGGTTTAATAGATCTGAGAATAAAAGCAAATAAAATGGATCGCGACGGCAAACCAAATAAAGAAGAGACCCGGGGGGCGTTGATTTCGCTAGTGGTTGAAAACCCACAAGTATAGTGGATAAATTGTAGCCTCTTTCGATAAGTAAGAGTGTCGAACCCAACGAGCAGCTAAAGGTAGAACAAATATTCCCTCAAGTTCTATCGGCCACCAATACAACTCTACGCACGCTTGACGTTCACTTTACCTAGAACAAGTATGAAACTAGAAGTACTTTGTAGGTGTTGTTGGATAGGTTTGCAAGACAATAAAGAGCACGTAAATATAAACTCGGGGCTGTTTAGATAAAGAAGCAATAAAGTAAATATAGCGAGCATGGAAAAGTGGTGGTAGGAGTTGTGAAATTATCCCTAAGCAATTGACTACTTTCCTAGACCGATAGCAAGTTTTATGTGGGAGAGGCATAAGCTAACATACTTTCTCTTCTTGGATAATATGCACTTATGATTGGAACTCTAGCAAGCATTCGCAACTACTAAAGATCATTAATGTAAAACCAACCATAGCATTAAAGTATCAAGTCCTCTTTATTCCCATACGCCATGACCCACTTATCTGTGTTTGTGTTTCTGTCACTCATGCAACACAGACAATAAGCAAACCATGAACATATTGCAACACCCTACATCGGGAATTCCTCACGCTTGTGCGACACGGAGAGTACCATAGGACAGGAACATAACCACAAGAAAATTAAACCAATCATAGCAATTCACCACTTACCGATAGGATAATAAAAATCTACTCAGACATCATAGGATGGCAACACATCATTGGATAATAATATGAAGCATAAAGCACCATGTTCAAGTAGAGGGTACAATGGGTTGCGGGAGCGTGGAATGCTGAATATAGATGGGGGAAGGTGATGGAGATGTTGGCGAAGATGATGGAGGTGTTGGTGTAGATTGCAGTAATGATGATGGCCTTCGGCGGTGTTCCGGCGCTACCAGAAGCAAGGGGGAGAGAGCCCTCTTCTTCTTCTTCTTCCTTGACCTTCTCCCTAGATGGGAGAAGGGTTTCCCCTCTGGTCCATGGTCTCCATGGCGTGGGAGGGGCAAGAGCCCCTCCGAGATTGGATCTGTCTCTCTGTCTTTCTCTGTTTCTCTGTTCTCGATTCTGGCCTTTCACCGTTTCTTATATTCCCAGAGATCCGTAACTCCGATTAGGCTGAAATTTTAACACGATTTCTATCCAGATATTAGCTTTTTTGTGGCAAAATAAGGGGACCAACCACCTTATGGGGTGTCCACGAGGGTCAGGGGCGCGCCCCCTGCCTCATGCCCCCCTCGGGCATCGTCTCACGTAGATTCTTCTTCCCAAAAATCATAAGTATGCCAAAAAAATCTACGTCAATTTTTATCCCGTTTAGACTCCGTCTGATATGGGTTTTCTGCGAAACAAAAAAACATGCAACAAACAGGAACTTGCACTGGGCACTGGATCGATATGTTAGGGATATAACTATTTGTGTAAGCCGCCCAGGAGGGGCCGGGTTATGCAAAGAGGACTCACAGAGAGAAGCCCAAGACGAAGTATGAAGATAGTGGTTCATAGAGAGCTTAAGGCCCATAGGCGACTTAAGGCCCATTGTAGTAACCCGTTGTAATAATATTACTTGTATCATAAGGTAGGCTTAACTAGTCACCGAGCCGAAGATTGTTTATGAGCCGGCCGGGACACTGTAAGCCGCAGGGCATCAACCCGTGTATATAAGGGGATGACCCGCTGGCGGCTTAGGGCAAGAAACAACTCATCGAGAGCCAGGCATAGCGTATCTCGCTCCCTGGTCATCGAAACATCAATACCAACCCAACTAGACGTAGGCCTTACCTTCACTGTAAGGGGCCAAACTAGTATAAACCCTCTTGTGTCCTTTGTCCCGTTTAACCCCTTCAAGCTTCCTAGTTGCGATGGCTCCACAACTAAGTCCTTTCACGAGGACATCTGACGTGACAATTCCACGACAGTTGGCGCCCACCGTGGGGCCAGCGCACGGTGGATTTGAGTTCCTGAAGGGCAACTTCGAAGGGCTCAAGGGATACGTATTGGGCTGGATGACCAAAAGTCGTCGCGGCAAGATCTACATCGACAACGAAGGCTAGGGCCCCGATGCCGGCTCAATTGAGTACGGGTACTGGGTCCCCTTTGGAGGGATCCACGTCTTTATCGGCCGGATTGGTGAGCCAGGGCCTGAGCCGGACAACTGCACCGACCTCATCGAGACAGCTCAGCGTGCGAAACCCGCTCGAGTTCAACCCGGCATGAAGCGTGTTTTTGTGGGCTGCGTCCACGGAGAAGAGTTTTCTGAAGGTCCTAAAGATGGTGGTGAGACAGATGTCCCCTTTGACGGTGATTCGTCCACCGGTTCAATAGATTCTTTGTATCAAGTTCAAGATGGTGCGCTCGCGGGCTGTTCCGATGGCCTTAGTATTCCGGACCTCTGTGAGTCGCCAAATTGGGCAGGAGTCTTTATGGCTGGGACTCAACCCGGACAAAATTCTACAACAGCGGCCGCAATCACTTCCGGGTTAGGAGCAGCCGGGGCAGGAGGCTCTGTGCGCCCGCCAGCTCAAGTGCTGATAGACCTCATGGACAAGCTTACGACCTTGTTAACCACCACGGTTATCCCTGCAAACAAAGATGAGCATGACGCGGAGGTAGCACAGGTACGTGAGGAGATAGCTCAAGCCAAGGAGGCCTTAGCAGCTGAGGATACTAGGCTAGCTACGGAGCGGGCGGCTCTTGAAGCCCAGGCACAACGGTTAAAGTCAGAGGCTTATCAACTCACAGTGAGTTTAAACGTGTCCAATGAAGTAATGAGGAGGAGACACCAGAAGACCCAATCCCGGTTACCTCCGAATTACGATCCTAGGGTTCTTTTTGCCACACCCGGAGCCGGCCCAAGTAACCCGCCCAATGCTAATCAGTTTATGACACCCGGAGCAGGGGGACCGGCTCAGCGTCAGGAGATGCCACCTCCTCATATGAGCATGGCACCGCCGCGTTATGTGCCAATACCGGAGGGTCACTTTTCCAACCCCATGGAGAATTTAATCGCAGCATCAGCACGTTTGGCAGCTCTTCCAGTGGATGGTGATGATCCAACAGCAGTGGAGACCCAGAGGATCAGGGAACCTGTCCAGACAGCCCTGGCCTAGCAGAAGACCTATTCTTACAGCCGGGATAGGATTCATTCAACCCCTCCGCCTTGGTTAGCGCCGCCTCGTCAGAACCGGAGCCCGAGTTACAGCAGGCACATGGAGTCCAAAGCTTTATCAAGCAACGCCCAACGCCGTAACCAACATGGGGGCTATAACCCGGTGCAAGACCAAATACGTCAGGAGAACGAGCAGGCGGCTCAACAGGCGGCTCAGCTGACGGCTCATCAAGACATCCCGGAGTACCCAACGACTTCTATTGAGTTGGGAGTAGCCACCAGAACCGGTGGGGTTCCTTGTTTGATACCGGCTTGATGCAACGTGCGCCTGCCTAAGGACTTTAAGGGACCTCAGAAGGTGCCGAATTACACGGCTGACTTACAACCCGGAGCATGGATTGAGAGCTATGAGATGGCCATGGAGTTGTTGGAGGTTAGCGACGCGGCAATGGCTAAATACTTCACCATGATGTTAGATGGAATGGCCCGGTCCTGGCTAAAAGGTTTACCAGCCAATTCCATTGGTTCGTGGGAGGAGTTAAAGGCTCGGTTCATCCAGAACTTCAAAGAAACCTGTAAGCAGTCCATGTCAATCGTGGACTTGAGAAGTTGTAAGCAGGGGGAGGGTGAGTCCACTACCCACTGGGTACGCCGGGTCAAGGAGATAATTCATTCATCTGATAAGATGGATGCCGGCTCTGCAGTCCTCATGTTGGATAAAAATTGCAACTTTGAGCCGCTGAGGCAGAAATTGGGACGCCTAAAGCGTGACTGCACCGATATGGGAACGCTGATGGCGGCTTTAGTCAAATACGCCGATTCCGATAATACCAAGGACCCTGCGTCTGACGATGAGAAAGCAGGGAAGGGTAAAAGGAATGGTAATGGAAAAGGTCAACAGCATAACCCGGGGAATCAAGGCGGCAATAAGCATAAGGCGGACGGTAGTCCGGAGCTTGTGGCTAACGCTAGTACACAGGGTAATAATCAGAGACGCAAGGGTAAGTGGCCACGAACCGGCGGGTTAGGACCATCTCTTGAGCAGCTACTCAGCGAGCCCTGTCCGAAACACGGCACCCGGGAGCACCCCGCTACTCACCTATGGAAAGATTGTGCGATCATGAAGGCGTTTAAAAATTCTAATATCTTTGATGGTGGTCATGGACCTGGTGGCGGTTCGGGGGCCGGCGGCTTTCATGGCCCGGGTGGCGGTTCAAATTCCGGTTTTCATGGACAATCGGGTGGAAATAATCAACAGCAAGCTGGTCAGGGAGGACAACCGCAGCAGCAGTCGGGTTACCAGAGCCAACCGAAACAGTTGAGCGGTGGGCAATATCATGTGTTCACCACTAGCTTATGCAAACGTGACCAGAAGGTTCGTAAGAGGGCTGTAAATTCGGTTGAGCCGGTGGTCCCTCCTTATTTGAGATGGTCAGAGCAACCAATCATTTGGAGCAGAGAGGATCACCCGATACGAGTTGATAATCCGGGTCAGTTAGCCTTGGTTGTAGCCCCTCAAGTTGGTGGATATAAATTCACTAAAGTACTCATGGACGGAGGCAACAGCATCAATATCCTCTATTATGAGACCTTCCAGCGTATGGGGTTAACAGAGAAGAATCTGAGGACGTCCAACACTGTTTTTCACGGGGTGGTCCCAGGTAAGTCAGCTTATCCAGTTGGCAAGATTGAATTGGAGGTCGCTTTTGGAGATGAGTATGATTCCAGGGCTGAGAAGTTGACGTTTGAGGTGGTCAAGATCAAGAGCCCGTATCACGCTCTATTTGGGCGACCGGCTTATGCTAAGTTCATGGCCCGGCCGTGTTATGTTTACTTACAGCTCAAGATGCCGGGTTACAAAGGCACCATCACCGTGCATGGGAGTCGAAAGGTGGCCTTGGAATGTGAAGAAGGCGACACGGCTTACGCTGAGACGGCCTGTGCCACGGAGGAGCTCAAATTCTATCAAGACAATGTTGACCCGATGGATATGACCTCCCTCAAGAAACCAACTATAGAGAACGACCCGGCGTTGAAGTTTAAATCGGCCGCTGATAGAAAGCTTGTTGACTTCACCCCGGGGGACGCCTCTAAGCAGTTCAGTATCAGTGCCAATTTGGATCCTAAATAGGAAAGTGCGCTCATCGAGTTCATCCGTGAGAACCGGGACATCTTTGCATGGAAACCTTCTGACATGCCGGGTGTACCGAGGGAACTCGTTGATCACACTCTCAATATTGATCCAAAGTATAAGCCGGTCAGGCAGTTTCTCCGACGATTCAACGAAGAGAGACGAGCAGCCATTGGAGAAGAGGTGGCCCGGCTCTTAGCGGCCGGGTTTATTGTCGAAGTCTTTCATCCAGAGTGGTTGGCTAACCCGGTCCTGGTACTCAAGAAGAACGGCACTTGGCGGATGTGTGTGGATTACACGGACTTAAACAAGGCTTGCCCGGCAGATCCCTTTGCACTCCCCGTATTGATCAAATCATTGATGCTACGGCAGGTTGTGAACGTTTGAGCTTTTTGGATGCTTACTCTGGCTATCATCAGATCAAGATGGCAGTTAAGGACCAGGAGAAGACAACTTTCATCACTCCGTTTGGGGCCTTCTGTTATGTATCTATGCCGTTTGGGCTCAAGAGTGCCCAGGCAACTTATCAGCGATGTGTGCAGAACTGTTTGCACGATCAGATTGGGCGCAATGTTCATGCTTATGTGGATGACATCGTGGTGAAATCCAGAGAAAAGGAAACTTTAATATCCGATTTGAGAGAAACCTTTGACAATCTCCGGGTTTACAAGATGATGCTTAACCCGGCCAAGTGTGTATTTGGTGTACCTGCAGGCAAGCTCTTGGGTTTTCTGGTGTCAAATAGAGGCATTGAAGCTAATCCGGAGAAGATCACGGCGATCACCTCTCTGGCTAAGCCGGCGTGTATCAATGATGTTCAACGCCTGGCGGGACGTGTTGCTGCTTTAAGCCGGTTCATAAGCCGGTTAGGGGAGAAGGCCTTGCCGCTATATCAGATGATGAAGAAGACGGACACGTTTGTCTGGAGTGATGCTGCTAACACTGCCTTTGAGGATTTAAAGAGACAGTTGTCTGAGCCACCGGTTCTTGCAGCTCCCATTGATAAAGAGCCGCTATTGTTATATGTGGCTGCTAACTCACGGGCTGTCAGTGTTGCCATCGTGGTGGAACGAAAGGAGCCAGGCAAGGAGCATCCGGTTCAACGGCCGGTTTACTACATCAGCGAGGTGCTCATTGAGTCTAAACAAAGGTATCCACATTGGCAGAAGCTTGTTTATGGTGTGTTCATGGCAAATCGGAAACTGAAGCAGTACTTCCAAGGTCACCCTATAACGGTGGTGAGCTCAGCTCCTTTGGGAGATATCATTCAGAATAGAGAAGCTACAGGGCGAATTGCTAAGTGGGCCATTGAGCTTGGGCCTTACGGTTTAAAGTATATGCCCCGTACTGCCATCAAATCTCAGGCGTTGGTGGATTTTATCAATGATTGGACAGAGTTGCAGGCACCTGAGGAGAAGCCGGACAATACGTATTGGACTATTCATTTTGATGGGTCCAGGCAGTTAGAAGGATCAGGGGCTGGGGTTGTTTTAACTTCCCCTCGAGGTGACAAATTTCGTTATGTGCTCCGGCTCATGTTTCCTTGCACTAACAATGCAGCTGAATACGAGGCCTTGCTCCATGGTCTCCGGATGGCTAAGGAGATGAATTTAAGCCGGGTAAGGTGCTTGGGCGACTCAGACCTTGTGGCTCAGCAGGTCTCAGGCACATGGGATTCTAAGGACCCCCTTATGGCGGCTTATCATCGTGAAGTTGATGCTGTAGCTGGGTACTTCAAAGGGTATCAGGTGGAGCACATTGACAGAAGGAAGAATGAGGCGGCGGATGCTTTAAGCCGGTTGGGCTCTCAGCGTAAGCCGGTGCCGCCTAACACCTTTCTGGACATTTTACATAATCCTTCTGTCAAGGTACCTATAGAGGAAGAGCTTGCAGTGCCAGACCCGGAGGCACAGTTGGTGGCTGCACTTCATATCATCCCGGATTGGACATTGCCGTATCTGGCTTATATGACCTGGGGAGAGCTGTCTGAGGATGAGACCTTGGCGAGACAAATTGTCAGACGGTCCAAATCAATGACAATTGTTAATGGCGAGTTACATCATCTCAGTGTCACAGGTGCGTTCCAGCGTTGTGTATCGCCTACAGAGGGTCAAGAGATACTTCGAGAGATCCATGAAGGGGATTGTGGTCATCATGCCGGCTCAAAATCTCTGGTGGGCAAGGCCTTCCGTCATGGTTTTTATTGGCTGACGGCTCATGCTGATGCAGAAGATCTTGTTAGCAAATGTGACGGGTGTCAAAAGTTCTCAAGACGAGCTCATGTGCCGGCTCAGGAGTTGAAGATGATTCCAATTACTTGGCCGTTCGCAGTCTGGGGGCTTGACATGGTGGGGCCTTTCAAAAGGTCTAAGGATAAAAAAACACACCTCCTGGTGGCAGTGGATAAATTTACAAAGTGGATTGAGGCAGAACCGGTCAGTCAGTGTGATGCGGCCACAGCGGTGCAGTTCATCAAAAAGGTGATCTTTCGTTTTGGTTTTCCACATAGCATCATAACTGATAATGACACTAATCTCTCCAAGGGTGCCATGGAAGAGTTCTGTCAACGGGAACATATCCGGCTTGACGTTTCGGTTGTTGCTCATCCTCAGTCCAATGGTCGAGCAGAACGATCTAATCAGGAGATTTTAAGGGGTATCAAACCACGGCTCTTGGTCCCCTTACAGCGGACTCCGGGGTGTTGGGTTGAAGAGCTGCCCTCCGTGCTGTGGAGTATCAACACTACGCCTAATAGATCAACGGGTTACACGCCTTTCTTCATGGTTTATGGAGCAGAGGCAGCTATGCCAAGTGATATCCGGCACGATTCACCCCGTGTGGCGGCTTACGTTGAGGCTGATAATGAGAAGGCTCGACAGGAGGCTCTGGACTTGTTGGATGAGGAGCAAGACTTGGCAATAGCCCGCTCGGCAATTTACCAGCAAGACCTTCGTCGCTATCACAGCCGCCGGGTCAGAAGCAGAACATTTCAGGAAGGCGGTTTAGTGCTCCGGCTCATCCAGGATCAGAACGATATGCATAAGTTGTCCCCTCCTTGGGAAGGACCCTTTGTGGTCAGCAAGAATCTGCACAACGGGTCATACTACCTCATCGATATTCGAGAGCACAAGGACTCAGGTAAATCGGAGGAGGAGACCCACCGGTCGTGGAATATAGCCCATCTTCGGCCTTATTTTACTTAAGCCACCGACTTTTTAGATGTATATATTTTTGACAATGTGCATATTATATAAAGTAATAAAGCAAGACCTCTGTCCTTTTTTCACCCTCAAAAAAGTGTTTATGTCCTTTTTGTTAGGTGGTGGAAACAACCAATAGGGACCGGATCAAATCTGAATCCGGTTTACCTTTGGTCCGGCTTATGATCATATCTGAATCTAGCCATGATCACTTGGGGGCTTCCTGTTCAAACATACGTTGTATCCGAACCAAAGAGAACATAGCTGTCAATACCCACTTGATCGGCATACTTGCCAAGCCTACTTGGGGGCTTCCTGATCATATTTGAATCACAGCTTAACCCCTTTAGGTCTGACATGGATCGTATACGAATCAGCGTCATTAAACAAATCCTATGGTCACTTGGGGGCTTCCTGTTCAAACATAGGTCATATTCGAACCAAAGAGAAATGTCGATACCCACTTGATTGGCATCGCCACGCCACTGGGGGCTATATGATTGTATCCGAATCTTAGCTTAACCCCTTTGGAATGGTTTACTGATCGTATCCGAATCAGAGGCCTGTAAAAGTATTTTGATTATTCTGATACCTTGTGGAAAGCATTTTAAGGTGTTTTTGTCTTGTCGGTTTAATATTCGTCACCCCAGGTTATTTAAGTACCGGGTGAACATTATATGAGCCGGGAAGATCATTCAAGAATTGCAGAATAAGGCAAGCAAAATTTAAGACTCCAAGGAAGTGAGAGCCAGAAATATACAGCCATGGCGGCTTACGAAAAGCGTTAAGTGATAAAAGCATGCACGAAGGCATGCTGAGCATTAAGAAGTTATTTCTACCCTATTACATGACTCCCCGAGTCTGAATAGGTGAAGCATTGTATTTTAGCCAAACACCCGGTGATTCACTCCTTCGGTGGGCTTGAAGGCTCCGAGTTACCCTTCTCCGCTTCTCCGTCGGCTGTTGTTTCCTGGAAAGTTGATGAAGCCCAATCAATGCCGCTCAAAGCTTCAAATTCAGCTTCATCATCTATTAAACCGGCCGGGTAAACTTCAGGGGCAAAAGTATGCTTACGAATTGGAGGGATCAGGCTGATTTGATCATATGGAGCGTTTGGGATTTTCCGGTTGTTGCTGTCATAAGCCGACACATACTTGCTGAGGTCAGTATCGTTTCCAATAAGGGTGGCCACCGGACGTATGGCCTTAACACAGGCGTGGAAGTCATGATCATCAAAGGCATTGCCGTCTTCCTTTAGACTCGGATATCCAAGAGCAAGGTCTGCTGGGTCTAGTTCTGGGAGCCATGCTTTGCCCGGCTCAATGCAGCTACGGCCCCGGCTCTTGAAGATGAACGCCTTAAGTCTTGGATCCGTTGAGGTAGAAAGGCGAGGCTCTTCAAAACATCTTGCAAAAGGCGGGGGTGTGGAGTTGATAAAGCTACAACGGCCAGGGCACGTTGTGTCCCGGAGTATAGCTGTTCCACTAACGTATAAACTGCTTTAAGCTTGATCAGCGTGTTCTGCTTCAGATTGACACTCCTGGAGCCTGTATGTGCACAAGCATAACAGTAAGCCAGAAGTATTTATTACAATAGTCATTGTACGGTTGCCATGTTAAAACTATGTCACAATAACTTACCAAAGATGGCTGAGACCATTTGGGATATTTGCTGTGTTAAGTTTGACAGCTCAGTTGTTGCTTCTGCAAGAGATGCTTCGGCTGTTTCGGCCCGAGTCACCAGGGAAGCCTTTTCATCAGCCCAAATTTTCCTTTCCGACTCAAAAGTCTTCTTTAGTTTCTCATTTTCAGAGACACTAAATTCAAATTTGGAGTTAGCTTTTTGCGTCTCAAGCTCTTGAGTTTCCAGACGACTATTCAAGGCAGCAAGCTCTGATTCAAACTGACTTATGGCAGCCTGCAATTGACACCGGGTAATGGTAAGGATTCTAGTAAGGTAAACATTCAAGTCCCACACACTTTACAGGTAAAGATACTTGGCACTTGGGGGCTAATGTATGCTGAAAGAAATTTTAACTTTATCCTACTGGGTCAAACATATTAAGTCTCAAGCACCTTACAAGTAAGGATACTTGACACTTGGGGACTAATGTGTATTGCAAAGTTAAAGACCTTATGTTATACCAGGTTAAATACATTCTTTTTAAGCTGGATAAGTTAACAAGTAAAAGCAGATTTCTAAGTCTACAGTGTATTTGTTCATAAGCAGTAGACTTGGGGGCTGGTACAGTATATATAAGGCTCAGATATAAGTATAAGTTTATACCTCAGATTTATGCTGTATTTGTTTCACCATGTCAATTTCCAGGTCACGGCTATTATGCACTTGATTCAGATAGCCTGAGACTATATCACCAATGCTTAGGTGGGTATAATCTGCAATGTCCTGTTTGGCTTTTAGGCGTTGGGCAAACTCTTCCTTGGCAGTACATTTGGCAAGGACTGTAGGCCGCCCCAGTTCAACAAATTGGGACTTCACAATCTCAACTTCCGGGTCATTTCTCTTCACCGGGCTAGGACTCTCCGGGTCACTTGTGTGGAGAATGTCTTCGGTAGGTGGATCAGAGGTTGGCACTGGAATATCGGAAGTCGGGTCAGGCGACGGCTGATGGGTAGCGTTGTCTGGAGCAGATGCATTAATCACTAGTTCAGCCACGACCGGTTCTTCGAACGGCTTATTCTTCTTTGCCTGCTTGCTGGGTTTCACTTGCACATTGTTAACAAAAGCAGAAGGATGAATATGCAAGCACGGGTAAGGTAAAAAGTGCATAAGTTTACATTACCCAGGAGCAGTTTTGAAAGTCGGCATATTTGACTGCATGGATTCACCAGAAGAAGGAGAGGTATCCTGATAATTGGAGTCAGATGAATTGAGAGGTTGATGAATTAAGCCTGCTAAAGGTAAGACAGAGCATAAATCGGAGATAACCTCAGTCCGACGTTTCCTGGTTACATCAGGTAAGCCGGAGGAGAGTTCTGCATCCTTGTTGTTCCGGGTCTGCCTCCGGTTCTCAAGCTGTTGTTGCTTCAAAATAAATTGATGATCTTGATAAGCAAGTGCATGTGAAAATCTTACTTTCCGGGTCACCCGTCGGGTCATTCGCTTTGGCAAAGGCTCTGAGTCAGAGGAGATGATAGTTACCTCTTCATTAGCTGCTGGACTGTTCCCCGTATCCTCCTGAAAGGATAAAATGTCAGACAGGTGATAACAAGGGACTAAGAAAGTTTAAAGATTACCACTTCCTCATCCGAAGAGCTATCCTCCAATCTGAGTAAGTCGGAGGCGCTGCGTTTCTCTTTCTTCGAGGTTCCTACCTTGGCGGCTTTCCTTTCAGCTTTCTTGGTCGTTCTGGCTTGTTTGGCAGCTTCATGGTCATATTTGGCTTTCCAAAAGTCATCACAAGCCTATGGAAAAATATTAAAGAATCATGAGTATCAAGAAAGGTATCATATATACGTAAACATTCGTTATGATTGATAACTTACCGCAGGGGCCGGGTTATTCTTGCAAAATGGAAGTAAACCGAAGGCGTTGCTCGTCACAGTGCCCTCCTTCAGCAGTGACTGGGTTGTAGCATCCACCACGTCATCTGGTAAGTTGTCAGGGCTATGGCATTGCGGATCAGTCTATTCTCCAGTATAAGTACACATGAAGCCGGGACGGCGGCTTAATGGAAGTATTCGCCAAGTAACCCGGACTCGGACCAGATCAATGCCGTTTAACCCATTTCCCAAAAGAGCTTTAATCTTCCTGATGGTAGGATTGAGAGGCACGTGTTCAAGTGTTGTCAGCTTATTGGGTAACTGATGGTTAGATTCAAGGCGCAGGGCGCGAAAGCCGGGCAGAGGCTTTTCATCAGCTGGAGAAGTGTCCTGACAGTAGAACCACGTCTGGTTCCAAGATTTGGGGTGACTCAGTAGCTCAGCATAAGGGAAAAGACAGTCTCTCTGTCGCTGGATTGAGATGCCGCCAAGCTCAAGACTGGGCCCATTGGCACGTTCATTTTGCCCGTTCATGTAAAAAAGTTCCCTGAACAAAAGCAGAGTTGGCTCCTCTCCCAGGTACACCTCGCAGAAGACTTGAAAATTGCAGATATTTGACACAGAATTAGGTCCGATGTCTTGAGGTCTAAGGTCAAAGAAATTTAAAACCTCTCTGAAGAATTTTGAGCCGGGAGGAGCAAATCCGCGGCTCATATGATCCGCAAAAATTATTACTTCCCCTGCTTTGGGGTAAGGCTTTTCCTCAAACGGGTCAGGGGCATGGTACGACATGACGTCCTTTTTTGGTAGATGCCCAGACTTTACAAACTCAGCTAGTTTGCTATTGGTCACTGTGGATGGAACCCAATTGCTAGTTACAGGGGCCTTGGTAGCCTTAGGAGCCATCACAGCAATTGGCCTATGGAAAACAAGAAGATCCGGTTCAATTTTAACCCGGGAGGAAGATCTTGATTAAAGTGGCGGCTTAATGAGGGGCCTAATGACATAAGGATGAATGTGCAACAACATTTAAGCCGCTACAAGTATCAAAGTGCAATTCAAAATTTTTCCGGGTTATGAGAAGCAATTAAAGTTCTGTGTCATATATTTAATCCGGACGCCTCGACAGTTGTGTTTCAGGGTGTTCACCAGAAGAGGTGTTCCGGGTGATAAAAACAAGTTTCACAGATAACAGTTATTATTCTGGATCAAGATATTGCTCTGAAAGGGAAATTTTCTAGACCTAAAATAGGGCAGGGAAGTTTATGCGTTCGAAGAGGATTTCTGAACAAGGGAAATGAGATCTATTTTCATACAAGATCAACACAGACAAGCACCGCAACAGTTCTACGTGGTTCTGACGATCTAAACAGAGCATTGGAAGGAACTAGCGAGGGTTTGGTGTCAGACCGTGATGAACACCGACGAACTCAACAACGACCTAATGCAGATCTAAGAAAGGGAATGTGAAGAACTCACAGATGCGGATGCGCCGCAGAGGGTCGCCGTCGATCTCTGGTCAGAACCAGGTCGATGCAGCGGCCTGAGTCGGTGGAGACGAGAGGTTCGACGATGGCGGCGGCAGAGCTCGGGAGGAGGCGAGAAGAAGAAGATGACTGAGGGGAAAGACCTAGGTCGCTCTACTTATAAGGAAAGACTGACCGAGAGGGCATGAAAAACGAGGAGATAACATTCATTATCCAGTGGCTCTGGCACCTCGATTCTCGGGATGGTCAATAAAGACAAAGATCCCATGAAGATGTGACGGCATAAAAAATAAAGCTTTAATGAAGATGACGTCACAGAGATTTAACCTGGAGTTAGATGATGACGTCACGGTGGGTTAAAATCCTTCGTGCAAGATAAAAGACTGCAGGGCGGTTCATAAGGTATTTTAAGATTGACATGAACCAGTTCAAATCAATCTGGGGCCTAATGTTGGGGATATAACTATTTTGTAAGCCGCCTAGGAGGGGCCGGGTTATGCAAAGAGGACTCACAGAGAGAAGCCCAAGACGAAGTAAGAAGATAGCGGTTCATAGAGAGCTTAAGGCCCATAGGCAACTTAAGGCCCGTTGTAGTAACCCTCTGTAATAATATTACTTGTATCATAAGGTAGGCTTAACTAGTCACCGAGCCGGACATTGTTTATGAGCCGGCCGGGACTCTGTAAGCCGCAGGGCGTCGACCCGTGTATATAAGGGGATGACCCACTGGCGGCTTAGGGCAAGAACAACTCATCGAGAGCCAGGCATAGCGTATCTCGCTCCCTGGTCATCGAAACATCAATACCAACCCAACTAGACGTAGGCCTTACCTTCACTGTAAGGGGCCGAACTAGTATAAACCCTCTCGTGTCCTTTGTCCCATTTAACCCCTTCAAGCTTCCTAGTTGCGATGGCTCCACAACTAAGTCCTTTCACGAGGACATCTAACGTGACAATTCCGCGACACGCGCTTCCTGCCTCATGGCCCCCTCAGGCATCGTCTCGCGTTGATTCTTCTTCCCAAAAATCATAAGTATGCCAAAAAAATCTACGTCAATTTTTATCCCGTTTGGACTCCGTTTGATATGGGTTTTCTGCGAAACAAAAAAACATGCAACAAACAGGAACTGGCACTGGGCACTGGATCAATATGTTAGTCCCAAAAAATAGTATAAAAAGTTGCCAAAAGTATATGAAAGTTGTAGAATATTGGCAGGGAACAATCAAAAATTATAGATACGACGAATACGTATCAGCATCCCCAAGCTTAATTCCTGCTCGTCCTCGAGTAGGTAAATGATAAAAAAGATAATTTTTTATGTGGAATGCTACCTAGAATAATCTTGATCATGAAATCTAATCATGGCATGAATATTAAGACACGAGTGATTAAAAGCAATACTCTATCAATTGACATTAAGACGATAGTACTTCAAGCGTACTAATAAAGCAATCATGTCTTTTCAAAACAACATGGCCAAAGAAAGTTATCCCTACAAAATCATATAGTCTGGCTATGGTCCATCTTCACCACACAAAGTATTTAAAGCATGCACAACCCCAATTTTAGCCAAGCAATTGTTTCATACTTTAGTATTCTCAAACTTTTTCAACTTTCACGCAATACATGACCATGAGCCATGGATATAGCACTATAGGTTGAATAGAATATGATGGTGGGGGTTATGTGGAGAAGACAAAAAAGGAGAAAGTCTCACATCGACACGGCTAATCAACAGGCTATGGAGATGCCCATCAATTGATGTCAATGTGAGGAGTAGGGATTGCCATGCAACGGATGCACTAAGAGCTATAAGTGTATGAAAGCTCAAACTAGAAACTAAGTGGGTGTGCATCCAACTTGCTTGCTCATGAAGACCTCGGGGATTTGAGGTAGCCCATCATCAGTATATACAAGCCAAGTTCTATAATGAAAATTCCCACTAGTATATGAACGTGATAACTCAAGAGACTCTCTATATGAAGAACATGGTGCTACTTTGAAGCACAAGTGTGGTAAAAGGATAGTAACATTGTCCCTTCTCTCTCTTTTTTTCACTTTTTCTTGTAGGCTTCTTTGGCCTCTCTCTTTTTTTGGGGGGGGGGCTTCTTTGGACACTTTTATTTTGATAACCTCACATGGGACAATGTTCTAATAATGATGATCATCACACTTCTATTTACTTACAACTCAATATTACAACTCGATACTAGAACAAAGATATGACTCTATATGAATGCCTCCGGTGATGTACTGGGATGTGCAATGATCTAGCATAGCAATGACATAAAAAAAGGACAATCCATGAAAACATCATGCTAGCTATCTTACGATCATGCAAAGCAATATGACAATGAATGCTCAAGTCATGTATATGATAATGATGGAAGTTGCATGGCAATATATCTCAGAATGGCTATAGAAATCCCATGATAGGTAGCTATGGTGGCTGTTTTGAGGAAGATATAAGGAGGCTTATGTGTGATAGAGCGTATCATATCATGGGGTTTGGATGCACCGGCGAAGTTTGCACCAACTCTCAAGGTGAGAAAGGGCAATGCACGGTACCGAAGAGGCTAGGAATGATGGAAGGGTGAGAGTGCGTATAATCCATGGACTCAACATTAGTCATAAAGAACTCACATACTTATTGCAAAAATTTATTAGCCATCGAAACAAAGTACTACACGCATGCTCTTAGGGGAAGGGTTAGTAGGAGTTAACCATCGCGCGATCCCGACCTCCACACAAAGGATGACAATCAAAAAATAAACCATGCTCCGACTTCATCACATAACGGTTCACCATACGAGCATGCTTCGGGAATCACAAACCTCAAAACAAGTATTTCTACTAATCCACAGTCACCCACTAGCATGACTCTAATATCACCACCTTTATATCGCAAAACTATTGCAAGAAATCAAACATATCTTATTCAGCGATCTACAAGTTTATGTAGGATTTTATGACTAACCATGTGAATGATCAATTCCTGTCATCTCTCTAAATAGATATAAGTGAAGCAAGAGATTTTAATTCTTTGTACAAAATATGTGCCCACGCTCTAACAAATATAAGTGAAGAAAAAGAGCATTCTACAAATGGAGGTTTTCTACGTGAAGAGAAACAGGCAATCCAAACTTCAAATAATATAAGTAAAGCACAGGAAGCATTCTATAAAGCCATACTCAAAAGATTTAAGTGAAGTGAAATGAGCATTCTATAAACCAACCATAGACTATCTCATACCATCATGGCAAATAAAAGAAAAGTGAAAACTAAATGCAAAAGACGCTCCAAGATTTGCACATATCGCATGAACGAAACGAATCCGAAAACATACCGATACTTGTTGAAGAAAGAGGGGATGCCTTCCGGGGCATCCCCAAGCTTAGACGCTTGAGTCTCCTTGAATATTTATGTGGGGTGCCTTGGGAATCCCCAAGCTTGAGCTCTCGCCTCTCCTCCTTTTCCTCATATCGAGACCTTCTCGATCAAACACTTCATCCACATAAAACTTCAACAGAAAACTAGGTAAGATCCGTTAGTATAATAAAGCAAATCACTGCTCTAGGTACTGTTGCAAACCAATTCATATTTTGTTTTTTGCATTGTGTCTACTGTAATATAACTTTTCCATGGCTTAATCTACTGATAGAAATTGATAGTTTCATCAAAACAAGTAAACAATGCATCAAAAACAGAATCTGTTAAAAACAGAACAGTCTGTAGCAATCTGAACATTCACCATACTTATGGTACTCCAAAAATTCTTCAAAAATTAGTAAAAATATAAAATTTGTATAGAAAGACAATGCGAAAAGTTTCAGAACCGTTTGAAGTTCCAGTAAAAAATGTAAAATCACGCAGTACAGCCAAAGTTTATGTCCTGCACCGCACAAACCAACAAGCATTGTAAACATCCTAAAGGCAAACCTTGGCACATTATTTTTATAATACAATGTAATTGTACAAGGGATAAATATTTTTGATGAAAAGTTTCTGTTATTAAGACTCACAAAGTTTGCGTGAGCATGAACAAAGTTCAAGGAGCTCTCCCACTTCAACAATGCTTGTCTCTCTCACTTTCACTTTCCTTTTTAAAAAATTTTGGGTTCCCCTCTTTAGTTTTTTGTTTTTAAACTTTATGAAAGCACACAACATAAATAAATGACTCCCTAAAACTTCTGGGTTGTCTCCCTGGCAACACTTTCTTTAAAGCCATTAAGCAAGGCATATAGTGCTCAAGTAATGGACCCACCCGGATCCCAAGGTATATCAAAGCCAATTTTAATTAACAATGATTTGTAATTTAGTAGTGAGCAC
Organism: Triticum aestivum; assembly: GCF_018294505.1. Classification (NCBI taxonomy): domain Eukaryota; kingdom Viridiplantae; phylum Streptophyta; class Magnoliopsida; order Poales; family Poaceae; genus Triticum; species Triticum aestivum. Next base: position 566,913,673 of record NC_057804.1, read on the forward strand.
AAAATAACATATATCATGCAACAACAAAGTCTAACTCTCTTCCTATGCATCGGCATGTCATAAAAGAACAATTCATGCACACCAAGTAAAGGCCAATGCATAGTATAAGCAGTTTCTTGCAATTCTATCATATTGGAAACATAGAGAGGTGGAGATATAGTTCCTCTCTCATAATAATTGGAAGTAGGAGCAGAAAGCACATGCATATTATATCTATCAAAATCATCATGTGTATAATCCTTAAAAGGGCAAACCATCATGTAGTAAAACACAACCCATCAGTATAATCCTTAAAAGGGCAAACTTCTCTGATATAGTGTAGTTGGCAGAATTCAAAAAGATAATAGGACTATCATGCGTGGGTGCAATAGCAACAATTTCATGTTTAACATAAGGAACTATAGCAAGTTCATCTCCATAAGCATCATTCATATTGGCATCATGGCCACAAGCATAGCAAGCATCATCAAAAAGGGGTATTTCAAGAGAATCAACGGGATCATAACAATCATCATAGCAATCATCCTTCGGTAAGCACGAAGGGAAATTAAACAATGTATGAGTTGAAGAGTAACTCTCATTAGAAGGCGGGCACGGGTAGCTAATCCGCTCTTCCTCCTTTTGTTCTTCGCTCTCCTCATCATCTTTTGCATCCAATGAGCTCACAATTTCATCAATTTCTTCCTCCATAGACTCCTGCAAAATATTAGTCTCTTCTTGGACAGCGGAGGAGTCCTCAATATATGGTTTACTATAGGGATTAGAAGCATAATTATCATAGCAATATTTAAGTATGGCCAAATTTTTAGATTTGTAAAGAGTAGCATGATACTTTTCAATCAAAGAAGAACCTTCATAAGCACCCTTAAAAGCAACAAATTCTTCAATTTGTTGAACATCATAGTAATTATAAACACCCTTAGCATACAAAGATACTATTCCATTATCACTAAACTCACATTGGTAGGGAAGGTGTTTCTTAGGGTTTTCAGAACAATAAGTAACATCATATATTTCACATAAACTCCAAGCATAGCATTGCAAACGATGAATTTGATCTAGTAAAAGTTTCCCTTTTTGAGATAAGCAGTGTCGCAGATAACAAGCATGCTCATCTAAAGATTTGCCCTCAACTAAGCTAGTTGGGGTTTCAACACGAGCACAAAGGGATCGAAGATGATCCAAGTAAAAAGCTTCAGGAGTGTGATCGATTTTGAGTGGTTCTTCAACCATTGGTGTAGTAGGTACAACTTTTTTTTGGTATTTTGCGTTTCCTACCCATAACTAAAGATAGAAAACAACTAAGAACAACAAATAAAAATTATTTGGTGATAACGCAAACAAGCACACACGAGAATATTCACCCCGCGCTATGACTCCCCGGCAACGGCGCTAGAAAAAGTTCTTGATAACCCACAACTATAGGGGATCGATTGTAGCCTCTTTTGATAAGTAAGAGTGTCGAAACCAACGAGGAGCTAAAGGTAGAACAAATATTCCCTCAAGTTATATCGACCACCGATACAACTCTATGCACGCTTAACGTTCGCTTTACCTAGAACAAGTATGAAACTAGAAGTACTTTGTAGGTGTTGTTGGATAGGTTTTCAAGATAATAAAGAGCACGTAAATATAAACTAGGGGCTGTATAGATAAAGAAGCAATAAAGTAAATATAGCGAGTGTGGAAAAGTGGTAGTAGGAGTTGTGAAATTGTCCCTAAGCAATTGACTACTTTACTAGACTGATAGCAACTTTTATGTGGGAGAGGCATAAGCTAACATACTTTCTCTTCTTGGATCATATGCACTTATGATTGGAACTCTAGCAAGCATCCTCAACTACTAAATATCATTAAGGTAAAACCCAACCATAGCATTAAAGTATCAAGTCCTCTTTATTCCCATACACCATGACCCACTTATCCGTGTTTGTGTTGCAGTCACTCATGCAACACAGACAATAAGCAAACCATGAACATATTGCAACACCCTACAGCGGGAATCCCTCACGCTTGCGTGACACGGAGAGCACCATAGGACAGCAACATAACCACAAGCAAATTAAACCAATCATAGCAATTCACCAATTACCATTAGGACAATGAAAATCTACTCAGAAATCATAGGATGGCAACACATCATTGGATAATAATATGAAGCATAAAGCACCATGTTCAAGTAGAGGGTACAGCGGGTTGCGGGAGAGTGGACCACTGAATATAGATGGGGGAAGGTGATGGAGATGTTGGTGAAGATGATGGAGGTGTTGGTGTAGATCGTGGTGATGATGATGGCCTCTGGAGGCATTCCGGCACCACCGACAGCAAGGGGGGGAGAGAGCCCCCCTTCTTCTTCTTCTTCCTTGAACTTCTCCCTAGACGGGATAAGGGTTTCCCCTCTGGTCCATGGTCTCCATGGAGTGGGAGGGGCGAGAGCCCTTCTGATATTGGATCTGTCTCTCTGTCTCTCGCTGTTTTTGTGTTCTCGATTGTGGCCTTTCACCGTTTCTTATATTCCCGGAGATCCGTAACTCTTATTGGGCTAAAATTTTAACATGATTTCTATCCGAATATTAGCTTTCTTGCGGCGAAATAAGGGCACCAACCGCCTTACGGGGTGTCCACAAGGGTCAGGGGCGCGCCCCCTGCCTCGTGCCCCCCTCGGGCATCGTCGCGTGTTGATTCTTCTTCCCAAAAAACATAAATATTCCAAAAAAAATCTCCGTCAGTTTTTATCCCGTTTGGACTCCGTTTGATATGGTTTTTTTGAAAAAAAACATGAAACAAACAGGAACTGGCACTGGATCAATATGTTAGTCCCAAAAAATACTATAAAAAGTTGCCAAAAGTATATGAAAGTTGTAGAATATTGGAATGGAACAATCAAAAAATATAGATACGACAGGGACGTATCAGTGGTTCTCTCGAGAAAAATAGCAAACGGTGGGTAAACGAATTACTGTTGGGCAATTGATAGAACTTCAAATATTCATGAAGATATCCAGGCAATGATCATTATATAGGCATCACGTCCAAGATTAGTAGACCGACTCCTGCCTGCATCTACTACTATTACTCCACACATCGACCGCTATCCAGCATGCATCTGGTGTATTAAGTTCATGAAAAACGGAGTAATGCAATAAGAATGATGACATGATGTAGACAAGATCTATTTATGTAGAAATAGACGCCATCTTGTTATCCTTGATGGCAACGATACATACGTGTCGGTTGCCCTTTGTCACTGGGATCAAGCGCTGTAAGATCGAACCCATCATAAAGCACCTCTTCCCATTCCAAGATAAATAGATAAAGTTGGCCAAACAAAACCCAAACATCGGAGAAGAAATACGAGGCTACAAGCAATCATGCATATAAGAGATCAAAGAAGAATCAAATAACTTTCATGGATAAAAAGATAGATCTGATCATAAACTCAAAGTTCATTGGATCCCAACAAACACACCGCTAAAAGAGTTACATCATATGGATCTCTAAGAGACCATTGTATTGAGAATCAAAAGAGAGAGAGAGAGGAAGCCATCTAGCTACTAACTACGGACCCGTAGGTCTACAAAGAACTACTTGTGCATCATCGGAGAGGCACCAATGGGCATGATGAATCCCTCCATGTTGGTGTCTAGATTGGATCTGGTGGTTCTGGAACTTGCGGCGGCAGGAATTGATTTTCGTTGACTCCGCTGGGGTTTCTGGAATATTTTGGTATTTATAGAGCAAAGAGGCGGTTCGGGAGGCCACCGAGGTTGGCATAACCCACATGGGCACGCCTGGGCCTCCAGGCACGCCCAGGTGTCTTGTGCTCACCTTGGCCCCCCTCCTCGGTACTTCTTTGGCCCACTGGATTTCTGTTCCAGAAAAAATCAACAAAAAGTTTTGCTGCGTTTGGACTCCGTTTGATATTGATTTCCTGTGATGTAACAAACATCCAGAAGACAACAACTGGCACTTGGCACTATGTCAATAGGTTAGTACCAATTTTTTTATAAAATGATTGTAAAACATCCAAGAATGATAATATAACAACATGGAACAATAAAAAATTATAGATACGTTGGAGACGTATTAGTGTTATCCTCGCCTCTGGAACTCACCGGTGCCCTTGTGTCTGTCCCCACTTTTAGCCATCCTACACCATCTGTCGTGAGATCACCACGACAGTTGGCTCCCACCGTGGGCCAACTTGCGGTGCTGACCGAAGTCAAGTTCCAGACGAGGCCCTTCACCTGCTCCGGCAAGCGCATCATGCACGACATGGTTCCCACGTCTGACACAGATGTTGCCGGCTTCGCCAAGGGCTCTGTCATCCCCTTTGGTTATTTCCACATCTCCGTCACGCTCATTCTGAATGAGTACCCTAGCAAGGTGCTCGACATCACCGACTCCCCCGTCCCCGTCGGCTACGCCATCTCCGGCAACGTGGCGAACCTTTGCACCCGCGTGGTGGTGCTCACCACCGCATGCACCAACTCCTTGCCCAGCGCCGCGCCTAAAGCCGCCGCAGTAAAGGCCGTGACAGTCCGCACAGATACGCTGCGTGCAACGCTGCAGAACCTCAGCATCCCCATCACCACTAATGTTGGTGCCACTTAGGCTAGGGCATGACTCGATGAGGAGCGCGTGCGCCTGCTGGACGAGGCCATGACACTCCCTGCTATGCAGCACCGGCTGGAGTCCAGCCAGCGGGAGAGTGACGCCACATACAGCGCCGGCCGCGATCGAGCCCAGTAGGGTCGCAGAGGCACGCGTCCAGGGCAGGGCCATTTGTCATCCTATCAAGAAAATGCACGCCATGGAGGCGGCCCCAGTGGGCCGGAGCTCCTGCAGGGCAAGGAGTGATATGTCTCCAACATATCTATAATTTATGAACTATTCATGCCATGATTACAACAATTTTATATGATTTTGGTATGATTTGATTAGAAATAACCCAGATTGACATTGTTTTCAACAAAACTACCGTGGTGTCGGTTTTTGTGCAGAAATAAAAGTTCTTGGAATGGGATGACAATTTATGGTGATTTTTTATGGACCAAAAGAGACCCTCGAGGCATTGGAGTTGGGCCAGAAGAATCCCGAGGCGACAACAAGGTAGGGGTGCACGTCCTACCCCCAGGGAGGGTGTTGTTGTCTTGCCAAAATTCTAATTACTTATTTATTTTCTTTTATGATAATTCTTTTTGCTATTAAACTTTGTAACAAAATTCTAATTACTTGTTTATTTTCTTTTATGATAATTCTTTTTGTTTTTAATGTTTTGAACAAAATTCTAATTACTTATTTATTTTCCTTTATGATAATTCTTTTTTCTATTAAAGTTTGTAACAAAATTCTAATTACTTATTTATTTTCTTTTATGATAATTCTTTTTGCTATTAATGTTTTGAACAAAATTCTAATTACTTATTTATTTTCTTTTATGATAATTCTTTTTGCTATTAAACTTTGTAACAAAATTCTAATTACTTGTTTATTTTCTTTTATGATAATTCTTTTTGCTTTTAATATTTTGAACAAAATTCTAATTACTTATTTATTTTCTTTTATGATAATTCTTTTTGCTATTAAAGTTTGCAACAAAATTCTAATTACTTATTTATTTTCTTTTATGATAATTCTTTTTGTTTTTAATGTTTTGAACAAAATTCTAATTACTTATTTATTTTCTAATGCATTGGTCCCGGTTCAAGCCACCAACCGGGACCAATGGTGGTGGGCCAGGAGCGAGGCCCATTGGTCCCTGTTCGTCCCACCAACCGGGACCAAAAGGTCCAGATGAACCAGGGCCAAGGGCCCACGTGGCCTGGCCGGCCCCCGGGGCTCACAAACCGGGTCCAATGCCCCCATGGGTCCCGGTTCTAGACTGAACCGGGACTAATGGGCTGACCCGTCCTGGACCTTTGCCCCCTTTTCTACTAGTGGGGAATCAAGAGCCCATACCATGCCCTGTTTGGACGGCCGGCTTATGCTAAGTTCATGGCAAGGCCATAGTTATGTTTATCTGCAGCTCAAGATGCCGGGTCATAAGGGGACCATCACGGTACATGGGAGCCGTAAGATCGCTTTGGAATGTGAAGAAGGTGATACGGCTTATGCTGAGTCGGTTTGTGCAACACAGGAGTTGAAGTTCTACAAGGACAATGTTGATCTGGTGGACATGACTTCTTTGAAAAAACTAACTACAGAGCATGATCCGGCCTTGAAGTTCAAATCGTCTAATGAGACTAAGCTGGTTGATTTTGTCCTGGCGATTCATCCAAGCAGTTTAGCATCAGCGCTAACCTAGATCCTAAATAGGAAAGTGCGCTCAACGAGTTCATCCGTGAGAACCGGGACATCTTTGCATGGAAACCTTCTGACATGCCAGGTGTACCGAGGGAACTCGCTGAGCACACTCTTAATATCGATCCCTAGTTTAAACTGGTCAAGCAGTTTCTCCGCCGCTTCAATGAAGATAGACGCAAGGCCATCGGTGAGGAGGTATTCCGGTTCTTGGCAGCAGGGTTTATTGTGGAGGTTTTTCACCCTGAGTGGTTAGCTAACCCGTTGCTAGTACTTAAGAAAAACAGCACTTGATGTATGTGTGTGGATTACACAGATTTGAACAAGGCTTGTCCAGCTGATCCCTTTGCTCTCCCTCGTATTGAACAAATTATTGATGCTATGGCGGGTTGTGAGCGTTTGAGCTTTCTGGATACTTATTCTAATTATCATCAGATCATAATGGCAGTTAAGGACCAGGAGAAGACAGCTTTTATAACTCCCTTTGGAGCCTTCTGCTATGTATCTATGCCTTTTGGGCTCAAGAGTGCCCAGGCGACTTATCAGCGATGTGTGCAGAATTGTCTTCATAATCAGATTGGGCGCAATGTCCATGCTTATGTGGATGATATCATGGTGAAGTCCAGAAAAGAGCAGACGTTAATAGATGATTTGAAGGAAACCTTTGATAGTCTCCGGGTTTATAAGATGATACTTAATCTGGCCAAGTGTGTTTTTGGTGTACTGATACGTCTCCGTCGTATCTATAATTTTTGATTGTTCCATGCCAATATTATTCAACTTTCATATACTTTTGGCAACTTTCTATACTATTTTTTGGGACTAACATATTGATCCAGTGACAGTGCCAGTTCCTGTTTGTTGCATGTTTTATGTTTCGCAGAAACCCCATATCAAACAGAGTCCAAACGGGATAAAAACGGACGGAGAATTATTTTGGAATATTTATGATTTTTGGGAAGTAGAATCAACGCGAGATAGTGCCTGAGGTGCCCACGAGGGTGGCCCACGAGCCCACTTATATTGGACGCGCCCTTGACCCTCGTGGGCCCCTCGTAAGTCGGTTGCTGCTCTTCTTTGGCCGCAGGAAAGCTAATTTTTGTAAAAATATCTAGGCAAAGATTTCAATCCAATCGGAGTTATGGGTCTCCAGATATAAAAGAAACGGTGTTAGGGCAGAATCCGGGAACACAGAAACAGAGAGAGACAGAGGGACAGATCCAATCTTGGAGGGGCTCTCGCCCCTCCCATGCCATGGGAGCCAAGGACCAGAGGGGAAACCCTTCTCCCATCTAGGAAGAAGGTCAAGGAAGAAGAAGAAGAAGGGGGGCTCTCTCCCCCTTGCTTCCGGTGGCGCCGGAGTGCAGTTGGGGGCCATCATCATCACCGCGATCTACACCAACACCTCCATCATCTTCACCAACATCTCCATCACCTTCCCCCATCTATATTCAATGGTCCACTCTCCCGCAACCCGCTGTAGCCTCTACTTGAACATGGTGATTTTTGTTTCATATTATTATCCAATGATGTGTTGCCATCCTATGATGTCTGAGTAGATTTTCGTTGTCCTACCGGTGATTGATGAATTGCTATGATTAGTTTAATTTGCTTGTGGTTATGTTGCTGTTCTATTGTGCCCTCTGTGTCACGCAAGCGTGAGTGATTGCCACTGTAGGGTGTTGCAATACGTTAATGATTCGCTTATAGTGGGTTGCTTAAGTGACAGAAGCATAAACCCGAGTAAGGGGGTTGTGGTGTATGGGATAAAGGGGACTTGATGCTTTAATGCTATGGTTGGGTTTTACCTTAATGATCTTTAGTAGTTGCGGATGCTTCCTAGAGTTTCAATCATAAGTGCATATGATCCAAGAATAGAAAGTATGTTAGCTTATGCGTCTCCCACATAAAACTTGCTATCGGTCTAGTAAAGTAGTCAATTGCTTAGGGACAATTTCACAACTCCTACGACCACTTTTCCACACTCGCTATATTTACTTTATTGCCTCTTTATCTAAACAGCCCCTAGTTTATATATATGTGCTCTTTATTATCTTGCAAACCTATCCAACAATACCTACAAAGTACTTCTAGTTTCATACTTGTTCTAGGTAAGGCGAACACTAAGCGTGCGTAGAGTCGTATCAGTGGCAGATAGGACTTGAGAGAATATTTGTTCTACCTTTAGCTCCTCGTTGGGTTCGGCACTCTTACTTATCGAAAGAGGCTACAATTATCCCCTTCACTTGTGGGTTATCAAGACCTTTTTCTGGCTCCGTTGCCGGGGAGTCATAGCGCGGGGTGAATACTCTCGTGTGTGCTTGTTTGCTTTATCACTAAGTAATTTTTATTTGTTGATCTTAGTTGTTCTCTATCTTTAGTTATGGATATGGAACATGAAATACAAAAAAAATAGGTGTACTTGCTACTCATGGAGATGGGGAACCTCCTAAAACCCTCGATGCTCGTTATGTGAAATAAATTATGTACAACTTCGATAATCCTGAGAAAACCCCATTCAATTATGTTATGGGAGACACATTGGATCAACATGAATAATTTAGGGATTATCGCTTGACACAAAAAGGGAAACTATTATAGGATCAAATTTATATGTTGTATTGGTATGCTAGGCAACTATGCTTGAGATATGATTATACTTGTTGCTCTAGGATGAAGGCTCCACACCTTCCCTTTTCATGCAAATTTAATGATAATAAAACCTAGCTTCTTATGCTAATGGTATATATGATTACTATGATGTGGAACAAATAGAAGAATTTGTTGCTTTTATGGGTGCTTATGAGATTGAATCTATGTTTAAAGAGTTTGATGATTTTGATGATTCAGTTTATAGACCTGAAAATTTTGCTATACTTAGGTATTGCTATAAAATTATGAATACAATTCCGAAATTGATGCATTTATTGAGAAAGTCTCCGTTGTCCAAGAAGGGACTAATATTTTGCAGGAAGCTATGGAAGAAGAAATCTATGAAACTGTGAGCTCATTGGATGACAAAGATGACGAGGAGAGCGAAGAACAAAAGGAGGAAGAGCGGATTAGCTACCCATGCCCACCTTCTAATGAGAGTAACAATTCAACTCATACATTGTTTAATTCCCCTTCCTGCTTACCAAAGGATGATTGCTATGATGATTGCTATGATCCCTTGAATTCGTTTGAAATATCCCTTTTTAATGATGCTTGCTATGCTTATGTCCAAGATGCCAATATGAATTATGCTTATGGAGATGAACTTGCTCTAGTTCCTTATGTTAAACATGAAACTATCGCTATTGCACCCACGCATGATAGTCCTAATATCCTTTTGAATTCTCCAAACCACACTATATCAGAGAAGTTTGTGCTTATTAAGGATTATATTGATGGGTTGCCTTTTACCATTGCACATGATAATTTTGATGAATGTGATATGCATGTGCTTGCTGCTCCTACTTGCAATTATTATGAGAGAGGAACTATATCTCCACCTCTCTATGTTTGCAATACGATAGAATTGCAAGAAACTGCTTATACTATGCATTGGCCTTTACTTGGTGTGCATGAATTGTTCTTTTATGACATGCCGATGCATAGGAAGAGAGTTAGACTTCGGTTTTGCATGATATATGTTACTTTGTGCTCACTACTAAATTACAAATCATTGTTAATTAAAATTGGCTTTGATATACCTTGGGATCCGGGTGGATCCATTACTTGAGCACTATATGCCTAGCTTAATGGCTTTAAAGAAAGCGCTGCCGGGGAGACAACCCAGAAGTTTTAGAGAGTCATTTATTTCTGTTATGTGCTTTCTTATAGTTAAAAAAATAAAAAATAAATAAAGAGGGGAACCCAAAACTTTTCAAAAAGGAAAGTGAAAGTGAGAAAGACAAGCATTGTCGAAGTGGGAGAGCTCCTTGAACTTTGTTCATGCTCACGGAAACTTTGTGAATCTTAATTACAGAAATTTTCCATCAATAATAATTATCCCCTTGTACAATTCCATTGCATTATAAAAATAATGTGCCAAGGTTTGCCTTTAGGATGTTTACAATGCTTGTTGGTTTGTACGGTGCAGGACAGAAACATTGGCTGTAGTGCACGATTTTTCAATTTTAACTGGTACGTCAAACGGTTCTGATTCTTTTTGCACTGTCTTTGTATACAAATTGTTTATTTCTCCTAAGTTTGGTTCAATTGTTGGAGTACCAGAAGTATGGTGAATGTTCATATTTCTACAGACTGTTTTGTTTTTGACAGATTCTATTTTTGATGCATAGTTTACTTGTTTTGATGAAACTATCAATTTATATCAGTGGATTAAGCCATGGAAAAGCTATATTACAGTAGTCACAATGCAAAAACAAAATATGAATTGGTTTGAAACTGTACTTAGAGTAGTGATTTGCTTTACTATACTAACGGATCTTACTGAGTTTTCTGTTGAAGTTTTGTGTGGATGAAGTGTTTGATCGAGGAGATCTCAATATGAGGAAAAGGAAGAGAGGCAAGAGCTCAAGCTTGGGGATGCCCTAGGCACCCCAAGTAAATATTCAAGGAGACTCAAGCGTCTAAGCTTGGTGATGCCGCGGAAGGCATCCCCGCTTTCTTCAACAAGTATCGGTATGTTTTCGGATTCGTTTCGTTCATGCGATATGTGCAAATCTTGGAGCGTCTTTTGCATTAGATTTTCACTTTTCTTTTATGCACCACGCAGGTATGAGATAGTCCTGGGTTGATTTATAGTATGCTCATTGCACTTCACTGAAATCTTTTGAGTATGGCTTTATAGAATGCTTCATGTGCTTCACTTACTTGTTTTGAAGTTTGGATTGCTTGTTTGTCTTCACATAGAAAACCGCCATTTGTAGAATGCTCTTTTGCTTCACTTATATTTGTTAGAGCATGGGCATATCTTTTTTATAAATAATTAAACTCTCTTGCTTCACTTATATCTATTTAGAGAGATGACAGCAATTGGTTATTCACATGGTTAGTCATAAAATCCTACATAATACTGTAGATCATTGAATATGATATGTTTGATTCTGTGCAATATTTTTGCGATGTAAAGGTGGTGATATTAGAGTCATGCTAGTTGAGTAATTATGAAATTGAGAATTACTTGTGTTGAGGTTTGCAAGTCCCGTAGCATGCACGTATGGTAACTGTTGTGTGACAAATTTGAAGCATGGGGTGTTTCTTTGATTGTCTTCCTTATGAGTGGCAGTCGGGGACGAGCGATGGTCTTTTCCTACCAATCTATCCCTCTAGGGGCATGCGTAGTAGTACTTTGCTTCGAGGGCTAATAAACTTTTGCAATAAGTATATGAGTTCTTTATGACTAATGTGAGTCCATGGATTATATGCACTCTCACCCTTCGATCATTGCTAGCCTTTTCGGTATCGTGCATTGCCCTTTCTCACCTCGAGAGTTGGTGCAAACTTCGCTGGTGCATCCAAACCCCGTGATACAATATGCTCGATCACACATAAGCCTCCTTATATATTCCTCAAAACAGCCACCATACCTACCTATTATGGCATTTCCATAGCCATTCCGAGATATATTTCCATGCAACTTCCATCATCATCATATACATGACTTGAGCATTCGTAGTCATATTGTCTTCAATGATCATAAGATAGCTAGCATGATGTTTTCATGGCTTGTCCGTTTTTTGATGTCATTGCTATGCTAGATCATTGCACATCCCGGTACACCGCCAGAGGAATTCATATAGAGTCATATCCTTGTTCCAGTATCGAGTTGTAATATCGAGTTGTCAGTAAATAAAGTGTGATGATCATCATTATAGAGCATTGCCCCATAAAAAAGAGAGGCCAAAGAAGCCTAAATAAAAAAAGGGGGGCCAAAGAAGCCCGCCCCCAAAAAAAAGAAAAAGAAAAGGGGGCAATGTTACTATCCTTTTTACCACACTTGTGCTTCAAAGTAGCACCATGTTCTTCATATAGAGAGTCTCTTATGTTGTCACTTTCATATAATAGTGGGAATTTTCATTATAGAACTTGGCTTGTATATTCCGACGATGGGCTTCCTCAAATGCCCTAGGTCTTCACGAGCAAGCAAGTTGGATGCACACCCACTTAGTTTCGGTTTGAGCTTTCATACACTTATAGATCCTAGTGCATCCGTTGCATGGCAATCCCTACTCCTCACATTGACATCAATTGATGGGCATCTCCATAGCCCGTTGATTAGCTGCGTTGATTTGAGACTTTCTCCCTTTTTTCTTCTCCACATAAACCCCCATCATCATATTCTATTCCACCTATAGTGCTATATCCATGTCTTGCTCTCATGTATTGCGTGAGGGTTGAAAAATCTGAAGCGCGTTAAAAAGTATGAACGAATTGCTCGGCTCGTCATTGGGGTTGTGCATGATGGGAGCATTTTTGTGTGACGAAAATGAAGCATGGCCAAACTGTATGATTTTGTAGGGATAAACTTTCTTTGGCTATGTTATTTTGATAAGACATAATTTCTTGATTGGTATGCTTGAAGTATTATCGTTTTTATGTCAAATGATAGACTATTGCCTTGAATCACTCGTGTCTTAATATTCATGCCATGATTAGATATATGATCAAGATTATGCTAGGTAGCATTCCACATCAAAAAATATGTTTTTTATCATTTACCTACTCGAGGACGAGAAGGAATTAAGCTTGGGGATGCTGATACGTCTCCGTCGTATCTATAATTTTTGATTGTTACATGCCAATATTATTCAACTTTTATATACTTTTGGCAACTATTTATACTATTTTTTGGGACTAACATATTGATCTGCTGCCCAGTGTCAGTTCCTGTTTGTTGCATGTTTTATGTTTCGCAGAAACCCCATATCAAACGGAGTTCAAATGGGATAAAAACGGACGGATAATTATTTTGGAACATTTATGATTTTTGGGAAGTAGAATCAATGCGAGACGGTGCCCAAGGTGCCCACGAGGGTGGCCCACGCGCCCACTTATACTGGGCGCACCCATGCCCCTCGTGGGCCCCTCGTAAGGAGGTTACTGCTCTTCTTTGGCCGCAAGAAAGCTAATTTTTGGAAAAATATTTGGGCGAAGGTTTCAATCCAATCGGAGTTACGGATCTCCAGATATAAAAGAAACGGTGTGAGGGCAGAATCCGGGAACGCAGAAATAGAGAGAGACAGAGAGACAGATCCAATCTCGGAGGGGCTCTTGCCCCTCCCATGCCATGGGTGCCAAGGACCAGAGGGAAACCCTTCTCCCATCCAGGGAGAATGTCACGGAAGAAGAAGATGAAGGGGGGCTCTCTCCCCCTTATTTCCGGTGGCGTCGGAGTGCCGCCGGGGGCCATCATCATCACCTCGATCTACACTAACACCTCCATCATCTTCACCAACATCTCCATCACCTTCCCCCATCTATATTCAGCAGTCCACTCTCTCGCAACCCGTTGTAGACTCTACTTGAACATGGTGCTTTATGTTTCATATTATTATCCAATGATGTGTTGCCATCCTATGATGTCTGAGTAGATTTTGTTATCCTACCGGTGATTGATGAATTGCTATGATTGGTTTAATTTGCTTGTGGTTATGTTCCTGTCCTATTGTGCCCTCTGTGTCATGCAAGCGTGAGGGATTCCCGCTGTAGGGTGTTGCAATACGTTCATGATTCGCTTATAGTGGGTTGCTTGAGTGACAGAAGTATAAACCCGAGTAAGGGGGGTTGTGGCATATGGGATAAAGGGGACTTGATGCTTTAATGCTATGGTTGGGTTTTACCTTAATGATCTTTAGTAGTTGCAGATGCTTGCTAGAGTTTCAATCATAAGTGCATATGATCCAAGAAGAGAAAGTATGTTAGCTTATGCCTCTCCCACATAAACTTGCTATCGGTCTAGTAAAGTAGTCAATTGCTTAGGGACAATTTCACAACTCCTACCACCACTTTTCCACACTCGCTATATTTACTTTATTGCTTCTTCAGCTAAAAATCCCCTAGTTTATATTTACGTGCTCTTTATTATCTTGCAAACCTGTCGAACAATACCTACAAGTACTTCTAGTTTCATACTTGTTCTAGGTAAGGCAAACACTAAGCGTGCATAGAGTCGTATCAATGGCAGATAGGACTTGAGAGAATATTTCTTCTACCTTTAGCTCCTCGTTGGGTTCGACACTCTTACTTATCAAAAGAGGCTACAATTATCCCCTACACTTGTGGGTTATCATGTACCGGCAGGAAAGCTCTTGGGTTTTCTGGTGTCTAACAGGGGCATTGAAGCTAATCCGGAAAAGATCAAAGCTATTACGTCTCTGGCTAAACCGGCGTGTATCAACGATGTTCAACGTTTGGCGGGTCATATTGCAGTGTTAAGGCGGTTTATCAGCCGGTTGGGAGAGAAGGCTATCCCTCTATATCAGATGATGGAAAAGACATTCAACTTTGTCTGGAGTGATGCTGCTAATGCAGCGTTTGAGGACTTGAAGAAGCGGTTAGCCGAGCCACCTGTCCTTGCTGCTCCGGTCGATAAAGAGCCGCTGTTTTTATATGTGGCTGCCAATGCCCGGGCTGTCAGTGTGGCCATTGTGGTAGAGCTCAAGGAGGCTGGGAAGGAGTATCCAGTTCAACGGCCAGTTTATTATATGAGTGAGGTGCTTATTGAGTCCAAACAGAGGTACCCACATTGGCAGAAACTGGTGTATGGAGTTTTCATGGCCAGCCGGAAGCTTAAGCAGTATTTTCAGGGTCATCCCATCACTGTGGTCAGTTCTGCCCCTTTGGGAGATATAATCCAAAACAGGGAAGCAACTGGCCGGGTTGCCAAGTGGGACATTGAGCTTGGGCCTCATAGGTTAAAATATGTGCCTCGTATGACAATCAAGTCCCAAGCGCTTGTGGATTTCATCAATGACTGGATAGAGTTACAGGCGCTAGAGGAAAAGCCAGATCATACTTATTGGACTATTCATTTCGATGGATCCAGGCAATTGGAGGGCTCGGGGGCTGGAGTCGTATTAACTTCCCCACGAGGAGATAAGTTTTGTTATGTTCTACGTTTAATGTTCCCTTGCACTAACAATGCAGCTGAATATGAGGCTTTACTCCTTGGTCTTCGAATGGCTAAGGAGATGAATTTAAACCGGGTTAAGTGTTTCAGTGACTCGGACCTGGTGGCTCAACAAGTGTCTGGTACTTGGGATTCCAAGGACCCACTCATGGTAGCGTATCATTGGGAAGTAGATATTGTCACTGGTCACTTCAAGGGTTATCAGGTTGACTATGTGGACTGGCGAAAGAACGAAGCGGCGGACGCTTTAAGCCGATTGGGTTCCCAATGTAAACCGGTTCCGCCCAACATTTTTCTGGATGTCTTGCATAACCCGTCGGTCAAGCTACCTATAGAGGAGGATTTGGCTGTTTCTGATCCGGGGCGAGTTACCGGAGGATGAAACTTTGGCCAGGCAGATAATCCGGCGATCCAAGTCAATGGAGAATTGCATCATTGTAGTGTAACAGGGGTGTTTTAGCATTGCGTATCTCCTGAAGAAGGCCGTGAGATTTTGCGTGAGATCCATGAAGGAGACTATGGTCACCATGTCGGTTCAAAATCCTTGGTAGCTAAAGCTTTTCGTCATGGCTTCTATTGGCTGACGGCTCATACTAATGCTAAGGACTTGGTGAAAAAGTGTGATGGTTGTCAGAAGTTCCCACGCCGAGCTCATGTTCCGGCTCAAGAATTGAGGATGCTTCCAATCACTTGGCCGTTTGCATCTTGGGGGCTAGATATGGTTGAGCCCTTTAAGAGGTCCAAGGAAAAGAAGACCCGCCTTCTGGTGGCGGTTGATAAGTTCACTTAGTGGGTAGAGGCGGAGCCAGTCAGCAAGTGTGATGCAACCACGGTGGTTCAATTTATGAAGAAGGTGATTTTCCGCTTTGGTTTTCCACACAGCATCATAACAGATAATGGCACGAACCTCTCCAAGGGTGCTGTGGAAGACTTTTGTCAACGTGAGCACATCCAGCTTGATGTGTCATCAGTGGCTCACCCCCAGTCTAATGGTCTAGCTGAGAGAGCTAATGAAGAATTCCTGAAAGGTATCAAGCCCCGGCTTATGGTTCCTTTGCAGAGGACGCCGGGTTGTTGGGTGGAAGATTTGCCTTCCGAATTGTGGAGCATTAATACCACCCCCAATAGATCTACGGGTTATACACCTTTCTTCATGGTTTACAGAGCAGAAGCAGCCCTCCCCAATGACATTCGCCATGCCTCGCCTTAGGTGGCAGCTTATGTTGAAGCGGACAACAAACAAGCATGTCAAGACGCATTGGACCTGTTAGATGAAAAACGGGACATAGTGGCGGCTTGTTTGGTGATTTATCAGCAAGATCTGCAGCGTTATCATAGCCGCCGGGTTAAAACGAGAGCTTTTCAAGAAGGCGACTTAGTGCTCTGGCTTATCCAGGATTAGACCGATATGCACAACTTATCCCCACCTTGGGAAGGACCCTTTGTGGTCAGCAAGAATCTGAACAACGGGTCATACTACCTTATCGATGTTCGAGAGCACAAAGACTCACGCAAATCGGAGGAGGAGACCCACCGGCCGTGGAATATCACTCATCTTCGACCTTACTACACCTGAGCCATAGGCTCCTATTATGTACATATTCTTGACAATGTATATATTATGATCAATATAATAAACCGGCATCCTTGCTAAAGCGGGGCTTCTGCCATTCTTCCTTAAAGTTTTTTGGTTACATGGGGACTTCTGTTTATGAAGCGGAGTTCTGATTGTCCATTAATCCAGCTTATAAAGCCACAAAAAAAGCCTAGGGGCTTTATACCCAAAATCATAAAGAGCCAAAGAGAGTTTGTTGGAAAGCATAACTCAATCATAGGTGCACACTAAGCACATCTCAAAACATTGGTCCAGGGCTCTTTGCTTCTACAAGAACAAAGAGTCTATAACCTTGTAATAGGCTATAAAAGCCAGGCTTGGAAGCTAGGTGTATTCACCTAAAACCCTGGGTTATCCTACCTTTTTAAGTAAGTCACTCCGCCCAGGTAATCCTGGTAAGATCCGTCGAACGTTTGATAAGTCAATCTTATAAAGACCCTGAACTTGTCATAGTTAAAATGACAATTGGTTAATGTGAGGTCCATCTTATAAGGCTTTGTAAATGGTTTAACTCAGTGGCCTGGCATCCCATGAAAAGCCTTGCCTTTTTTGCATGTTTTCTTCACAAATCTTTCTGTTAGCAGTTTATTTTGATGAAGTTTATGTTAAATCCAGTGTTTACTAACCTGGTCTGTTTTTTGAGTTGCCAAGTACAAAATTACAAGATGACCGGTGTCAATTGACCCGGCTTGGCTTTCAACTAGAAGTTGTCAGTGCACAATCAATTATAATCCGGTGTTGTTGACCCGGTCTTGCTTCAACTACAAGTCACCAGTATGATATATGGATAATCCGCTATTTATTACAAGCAGGTACGGCTTCATTATAAACCGGCAAAACATGGGGGGAGTTATCAGTACTCAAGATTTGGGTTATCCCCTTACTATAATAAGTTGGTAAACCAACGATGCGATTCAATGTCACAGGCATGATGTATTTCATATTTAATTATTCTTAAAAGTAGAGCCTTGGTTATAAACCCTGGTTTTATGTTGGGCGTTATGACCCGTTCGATGGTAAAATGCCAGGACACTTTAAATCTGTTGTATGCAGAAACAGGATTGAATAAAGCTGCTAAGGATCATAAGCAGACATAGCATAATCATGACAGATTAACAGTATTATGCAAAGTGAATATGCACAATGGCATAGCAGACCAAGTGTTTAAACTAGCCTATTACAAGGCGCTTTAATTCCCAAAAAGGATAATTTTTCATCACACGCATGGCAGTGTGCAGAAGCTAAACCGGCCTCCGGATCATGATTCTTCACCACGCTGACTTGAAGGTTATGGATCATCCTGCACCGGTTCATCCTCCTCCTCTCCACCCAGTGGCTAGAAGTCAATGGTTGCCCAGTAAATCCCAATTAAGGCTTGGAAGATAGCTTCATCACTTATAAGGGTGGACGGTTCAACATCAGGGGCGTAGGTATGCTTACAGATTGGCGGGATAAGATTTTGCACATCATAAGTCAGTGCGTTAATCCGATTATTGTTGGCATCATAAATCGACTGGTAAAATGAAAAATCAGTATCGTCAGCCAGTTTTCTTGCCAATGGACGCATTTCCCTCGTTAGGGCCCTGAGATCGTCATTATCAAATTCCGAACCGTCCTCTTTTTGGTTGAATAGCCGTTTCCAATATCCTCTGGATCAAGGTCAGATATCCATGCCTTGGCCCGAGTCAATGCAGTAAGCGCATCGGCCCTAGCAGATGTTCAATTCCTCAAACCGGGCAGGCATCATAGATAACATTTCCAACCTTTCCTTGGTTAATGTTGGGGGCGGTTTATTATGTGAAGCTGTGCAGATGACCCGTTGAACACCGGTATATAATTGCTCTATCAATGTATAAGCAGCCTTCAGTTTTTTGCGCATGTCCAAGCCAAGATGAGTAATGTGGCTACCTGCAATGGTCAAAATATTAGTAAACCAGCAGTTTCATGGATGTTGCTTATTTAAAGCTTATGAAGAGGATATTTACCGAAGATAGCAGTGGTCATAGCATTGATTTGCCGCTTCAAGCCAGTCAGTTCTTCTACTACCGGATTAAGGGTTGTCTCAGCGTCCTCTGCCCGCTTTAGCAGAGTTGCTTTTTTAGCATCCCATCCTGCCCGTTCGCTTTTAAAGTTTTCCTTCAGTTGTTCCATGGCTTTTAAAGCACTGGTCAGCTCTTCTTTAGCCTTGGAAGTTTCTGCTTGCTAGGACTTGATATTTTCTTGAAGGTCGGCGATTTGAGATTCCTTTTTGCTCAGATCAGCCTGCAAGAGACATTTAATGAGTTGGAAGTGCATATTTGAAGTCCCAAGCACATAACAAGTTATGCACTTGGCACTTGGGGGCTAATGCATATTGCTTATTATCAACTATCATTTTAAGTCCCAAGCACATAACAAGTTATACACTTGGCACTTGGGGGCTAATGAATATTTGCTCAAGTTAAGGTTATGGATTTTTTTCCTCCCCAATCGGACTACAAAGATGATTATCACGAATTTTGGAAGCTTCATGACAGAAAGGTACCATTTCATCCTAAAGGTATAAACCGGTCCCTGGGGGCTACGCAAGCAAAATCAAAATATTGTTCTGCTACAAGTCCCGGTTCACATTAATATTATGAACCGGCCCTTGGGGGCTACTGGAATTGATAGTCTAAACCGGTCATAAGGAAAGAAAGCTTATGCAGAGTGAGTGATATTTACCTCATGCCGCTCCTTCATCAGGCACACTAAACCGGCTTCATAGTCGCAGCTTGTGTACATGCGGTTTAAGAATCCAAAATGAATGTCTTGGGCGTTGAGGTGGGTATAGCTTGATAAATCTGTTTTCCACCTGGCCTTGTCCATAGCAGAAAGTTCTTCCTTGGCACTATGCTTTGATAAAGCGATAGGATTGCCAGGGAGGTGTAACCAATGCCAGTAACGACAACATAATCATCAGCACCTTTAGCCGGGCTTGGCGGATCATCAGCATGAGCAGATGGATTAGTATCCATGTGCTCAGCTTCAGTTGCTTGAACCGGCAATGACGGGCCATCATGAATATTGTCAACATCTGGATGTGATGGTTGAGGAGTTTTTTCCATTTCATCCCGATTGGGGTCTTCATCCGGTTTGTTCACCTTAGCCTTCTTGCTGGTTCTAGCTTTGGCCCTGGGAAGTAATAAGTATGCATCAGAATAGCGCAAGGATAAAAAATATAAAGGTATGACGGATTAGTAAAATCTGCTCACCCAGGAACCATTTTAATGGTTGGAAGCTTCATTCCTGTTGATTCTCCAGAAGATGAATGGGAGGTCCCCTGGTAATTTGAGTTAGACAGATTAAGAGGATATCAGAAATAACCCACCCTGGGATAAGGTGTATCAGAACCACAAGAGACCTCTTGGCGGCGTTTACGAACCGGAGTGTTCGGTAAACTGGAGGAAGTAACCACTTGGCCACTATGCCGGGTTGTGCGGCGAGCTTCATGCTGCTGTGTCTTCAAAAGAAAGTGCGGATCCAAATAAGCTAGAGGGTGTGAAAATCTTACTTTCCGGACTGCTTGACGGGTTTTCGGTGTTGGCAGAGGATCTGAGTTGGAAGAAAGAGTAACTACCTCTATATCACCAGCACGGCTAGCCTCCGCATCATCCTAATAATGATTATTGTCAGTCAGGTGTATGAAAAAAGAGCCAAGAGAACCAAGTTCTACCTATGACTCCGGATCAGGTCTTCATCATTTTTCAGGCCAGGGGATTCAGCAGTTTTCTTCTTTGCAGGTTTCTTTGTAACTTTGGTCTTAGTGCGAGGTGTTTTCACCGGTTTATCTTGTGGCTTCTTCTTCCAGAACGGATTATCACCCTGCAAGGATGGACAGAAAGTTATAAAGAAATATTTAAGAGGGGTCAAATTAGAACATGAATGATGCAATTCTTACAGCTGGCGGTTTATTGGAAACACAGAAAGGACTAAGCCCTGTCTTGCTGCACTCAGACACCGGTTCATCCAGCATCTTCTTGACAGATTTAGTAATCTCCTTGTCAATTAGCTGAATATCAATGTGCCACTGAGGGTCTTTGACATTCACTTTGTACTCACACATCAAACCGGGGCGACGGCTTAATGGCAAGATACTCCAAGAGACCCAACAACGGACAAAGTCGACGCCAGTTAAACAATTCACCATAAAGACTCGGAGCTTTGAAATCTGTGGTCCATACTTAGCTCGTTCCTTTGCAGTGAGTCGTTGGGGATTCAGATGTGTATTGGTAAGCCGGTGAGCACGGTAACCCGGCAGAGGATTTTCGTCAACTGGAGCTGTGTTTTGACAATAAAACCAAGTGTGATTCCGGTCTTTGGGGTGGCTATGATGCTTGGCATGAGGGAAACTGACATCTTTCCTTTTCTAAATTGATACTCTGCCAAGTTCAGTATTGGGCCCATCCGTAAATTCAGTATGGCGGTTTAAGTAAAAGAAGTCTATGAATAATTCAACAGTGGGCTCTTCTTGCAGATAAGCCTCGCAAAACACTTGAAAATAGCAAATATTGGACATGGAGTTCGGTCTAATATCTTGAGGGCGGAGTTGGAAGCTAGCAAGCACGTCACGGAAGAATTTTGATCCGGGAGGGCTAACCCTCGACCCAGATGATCAGTAAACACAATCACTTCTCCATCATTAGGTTCAGGAGGATTCTTTGGACCGGGGACTCTCCAGTGGATGACTTATTTTTTTGCTAAAGCGACGGTTACAACGCACCCGTTCAGTTGTTCTTCCGTAACTTGGGAAGGAACCCAGTTGCAAGCGTAAAATTGTTTGGCCATTTGTTAAACAAGACCTGAAGGAAGATTGGTGCCGGTTTAAGACATCATGATCAACTGCTAAAAATAAAGGGGCAGGAAGTATTCAAGCATGAAGGAGTTATAAACCGGAGATATACATTATCAAGTTGTAGAGATAAGCAGTTGGCGGTTTAAGAGGGGACTAATGATACCTAGCGGGTTAGTAATTTTCTAAGTTAAACTGCCTACACAGATATTGAAAGTATACATCTGAAGATGAAAAATGGCTAAGTGATGAAAAACAGGTTTCACAGATTGATATCACCGTTTTGGATCTACCGTGTGTCAGAAAATGAAAATATATTCAGACCTAAATATTGGGGCTTGAACAGTTAAGGTCCAGATGGGATCTTCTACCAAAAAAGCGATGCTATGATGAGGAAAAATGGACTATGGCTATTGCCGCACAGGGGAAATATCAAGTTTCCATCAAGTATTCATGAACAACGAAGAACAAGTGAAGAACAGGAAGAACAAGTGAAGAACAGCGACGAGTTTCTATGAATACGCGTAAACCCTAATGAGATCTACGGAGGGGGAAGAGGAAGAACTTACCAAGGCTGTTTGATGGCGGAGGCGCGCGAGCGGAATCTAGATCAGTCAGGTTGATGTAGCAGCCGGCGGTGAAGCAGAGGAGGAGCTTGACGGCGGTGGCTGGGCTCGAGCGCTTCGCAAGGTAGAAGACAAGATGAAGAGGCACAGGTGGGGGGGGAGTGAAAAAGACCCCAAGCTCTATTTATAAGGCGAATGGATAAGTGGCAGGCGCGGGAATCGAGGAGTTCCAAATTGGACATGTGACAGGGTCGACGCCTCGATTCTCGGGAGTTCATTAAAAATGAGGATGTATATATATATATATACATATATATATATATATATACATATATATATATATATGATTTTGGATAAACTTAATGACAGGTGACGTCATGGCGGGTTATCACGATCTCAGAAGATGATGTCATGGCGAGTTACAAGTTTTTGCGAAGGTAATAAAGAAGGTTTTTTTGTAAGTGTTGAATATTGACATGAACAAGTTCAAATCAACCTGGGGCCTAATGTTGGGGATATAACTGGTGGGTATAAACCGTCCAGGAGGGGCCGGTTTATCGTCAGAGAGATTAGTAGTATTGAAGCCCATGAAGTTATAGAAGACGACGACTCATGAAGGAAACTTAACAAGGAAGCCCAAAGCCCAGAGGCGGGTTAGGGCCCATAGACATAAACCACCATGGGCGTGTAACTTGTAATGTAAGGTAGGAAAGAATAGATACCGAGCCGGATACATTTATGAGCCTGCCTCGGGATTCTGTAGACCGACAGTCGTCAACCTGTGTATATAAAGGGACGACTCGGCGGCAGTTTAGGGACAAGAAACAACAACTCAAGAGCCAGGCAAAGCGGATTTGCTCCCTAGTCATCGGAACCCCATCAATTCCACCACAACTGGATCGTAGGCTTTTACATTCACCGCACGGGGCCGGCCCAGTATAAACTCCCCGTGTGCTTTGTCCGGTTTAACCCCTTTGAGCTAATCTCATTGCGATGGCTCCACGACTAAGTCCTCACACTAGGACATCTGCCCTGACAAAACCACGACACTCTCCCTCATTATTCCACACACCGATCTTGTTAACTATTGTGCCTAGGATGATTCCACACACCGATCCATCATTATTCCACACTCTCTATTTATAATATATAGTAATATATTCTAAATTTATGTTAACAACCACTATTTTTATATTTTAGTTCTCCGATATCATGCAAAACTATCCTCTTCATACCCACAACGTAGTTTTATTTCTCGTTTCTAGATGGAACCAAACATTCGATGTACATAGAGTCGTATCAGTGGCAGATAGGACTTGAGAGAATATTGATCATACCTTCAGCTCCTTGTGGGTTAGACACTCCATACTTATTACTTCCACCTTTGGAAATTGCTACAATGATTCCTTGCACTTGGGGATTATCAAGCTCTTTTCTGGCGCCGGTGCCGGGGAGCAATAGCATGGGGTTGATATTCTCGTGTGTGCTTGTTTGCTTTCTTCACTAAGTAGATTTTGTTTTCCCTTTTGTTTTGTTTTCTTTAGTTGTGGGTGAAACAACAAAAATTTAAAGAATGCAAAATACAAAAAAAATTACTTGCCTCTTATGCCTAAAAACTTTTCAAAAAGAGAATTGATTGGAAGGTTATGCATTGGAGAGGGGACAGTCGACCTTGAAAACTTCTGTTCATGCTCATGGAAACAATGTAGAATATTTCACGGAAGTTTCTCAAATATAATTACCCCCTTGTATATATCCATTGTATTATAAAAATATTGTGCCAAGTTTTGGTTTTAGGATGATTAGATTGCTTGTTCGCTATGTGCAGTGCAAAAACAGAAACTTTGGTTGTCGTACGTAAATTTTCATTTTTTTACTGGAACGTCAACAATTTCTGAAATTTTTACACAGTACTGCTATACAAATTTTTTAGGTTTTCCTATTTTTTTAGAATTTTTGGAGTTATAGAAGTATACGAAGTTTCCAGATTACTACAGTCTGTCCTGTTTTTGATAGAGTTTGTTTTCTATGTGTTGTTAACTTATTTTGATGAATCTATGGGTAGTATCGGGGGGTATGAACCACAGTGAAGTTGGAATACCATGTATATAATGCTAATATGAAATTGAAATGTGTTTACAACAGTACCTAAATGTAGTGATTTGCTTTATTATACTAATGGATCTCACGAAGGTTTTGTTAAGTTTTGTGTGGATGAAGTGTTCGGAGATCGAGGTGTTATCAATATGAGAAGAATAAGGAGAGGAAAGAGTTCAATCTTGGGGATGCCCAAGGCACCCCAAGTAAATATTTCAAGGATACGCAAGCATCTAAGCTTGGGGATGGACCGGTTGGCATCCCATCTTTCTTCTTCAAGAATTATCAGTATATCTCGGTTTTTGTTTGGTTCACATGATATGTGTCCTTTGTGTTTTTCTTTGCCTTTATGACCATGCTAGTATGATATAGTCCTTCATTGATTTATAGAATGCTTCATGTGCTTAACTTAATCTTCTGAGTATGGCTTTATAGAATGCTCTTTGTGCTTCACTTAAATCTTTTGAGTATGGCTTTATAGAATGCTCTTTGTGCTTCACTTAAATCTTCTGAGTATAGTTTCATAGAACGCTTCGTGTGCTTCACTTACTAGTAAGGTACATGCACATTACACGCATGAGATTTGGCAACCAAATTATGAATAAATACCACACTATAGGATGTAAGCTTTGAGTCATATATGCATGATGTAGACATTTGTTTAATTCTTATAGTTCATCTCATTCAAAACCAATTAGTTTTAATAAAAAAAGTTAATCTATTTTAAGATTCATGGAATTGTGCGTTGTAAAGCATAAAGTAAAAACAAACTAGCAAAATGCCTGTGCGTTGCACGGAACATCAATATGCATTTGTATGAGTAGTTTATATTGTGGGAGAAAAGGATGAACGAGGGAAGGCCTTATCTGCAAATGTGGAGAGGAGTGTGGGTAAATTGTCATAGTTTCTTTCCTATCCATCAGATATAGATCGGACGGCCTATATTGCAGGATTGCAGGCACACCATCATCAGCAACTCTGCTTTTTATAAGAGTAGAGATAATGGCAATTTATCTAGAAAAAAAAAGTTTGGGCAATTACTATATGGAAGATTCTAGAACAAAGGAGAAGTGCTTGTGTTTTGAGGTTTGTGAGTTATGCTTAAATTCACGCATGGATTCTTCTAGATTGTACATGTGGCAGAATCCGGTGGAATTTAGATGATATCCAATGGCTAGTAGTTCTCGTATTTGCCATCTCTGCACCGTCAGATTGGCTTCATCCAACGACCATCTTTCAAAGTTATTAGCACACTATATAGGTGTATAGATATATTTTGATCTTGGATATTGGTAAATCTATATTAATTGTAGAATGCTCCATGAAAATCACTTATATCTTTTGGAGTATGAATAAGACTATCATCAAAATTGGGCGTGGAAGAGTATCACTAAAATGCCGTGCCTAGCTAGGGGCATTAAACAATAGCGCTTGTTGGGAGGCAACCCAATTTTATTTTTATATTTTTGGTTTTAGGTTTTGTTTCTCAATAAATACACATTATTACCTCTGTAGTAATTTTTCTTTGGTGTTTTAATTAGTGTTTGGGCCAAGTAAGACCCTTGGGATGGCTTACGATGGTAGTTGATTTGATCTTGCTGAAAAACAGAAACTTTTGCGCCTAGTAAAATAATGTTCAAAAATCACAGAAGCGTGCATTTGATCTGAATATTTTACACAAGATTGATCTACTAATTGCCTAGGTTATCCTAGTTTTTCAGAATTTTTGGAGTAATAGAAATATGGTTGTTATTCAGATCATTACAGGTTGTTCTGTTTCTGACAGATTCTGTTTTCAATGCATAGTTTGCTTGTTTTCTAGTTTCTATGGCTTATATTGCTCAATATAAATTGTAGAAATGATATGGTACACTAGGCATTGTGTGAGAACAATTATATGAATCTTATCTTGACAGTACAAAAGTGAATGATTTTCTCTTTATCATACTAACCTATCTCATGAAGTTCCGTTAAGTTTTGTGTGATTGAAGTTTTGGGTGAGATATCGAGATGAGGAGAATAAGGAGTGGAAAGACCCTAAGCTTGGGGACGCCCAAGGCACCCCAAGGTAATATGCAAGGAAGACTCAAGCGTCTAAGCTTTGGGATGCCCTGGAGGGCATCCCCTCTTTCGTCTTCAAAACTATCGGTATACCTTACTCAGATCTATATTTTTATTCGTCACATGATATGTGTTTTTCTTGGAGCATATTTTCATTGTACTTGCTGTTTGCATAAAAGCATTGGACCTAAAATCTTGAATAAGATAGAGTCCTCCCATGGCTAGTTAATTATTAGACTACTAATTGATCTTCACTTATATCCTTTTGAAGTAGTTTGTCATTTACTCTCGTGCTTCACTTATATCCTATTAGTAAATGGTTGAATGAATTGAATATCATAAATCTGAAATTATATATGATTCATATGCTTATCCCATGGGGAGTAATGAATTCACATATAAGAAGTATAGATGGTAAAATTTATTGAAAGTGAGCAAACATAACATTGGTCACTTGAACAATTCATGAAAGAATGATGAAGGAAGAGAGATTTCACATATAAATATACTATCTTGGACATCTTCTATGATCGTGCGCCACATTAATTATTTTAAACTTGAGAAAATTAGCTGAAGTTGGACAAGGAATACAACGTAATGAGTTATGTTTGGGTATATTTGTATAGAAGTTATATTGTTATGGATCCTCGAACATGTGGTGCTTGCTTAGGATTTTTTGCTAGCCAAAATTTTGTACTAAGTAGAGATACCACTTGTGGATCCAAAAATCTTTAAACCCTGTTTCATGCCATGAGTGTCCACCATATCTACCTATGGATTGAATAAGATCCTTCAAGTAAGGTGTCATCAGTGCAAAAAGGAATAAAAACTGCTCCCAAATATGTATGATGTTTTATTGTAAGGGAAAATAAGCATTGTACGAACTTGTGATGGTAAAGAAATAAAAGCGGCGGACTGCATATAAAGGTTGCTACCACAAACGTAAATACAACGTGACATTCCTTTGCATTAAGGGTTTGCACATCCAAAATTAAAAAGTGCATGACAACCTCTGCTTCCCTCTGCGAAGGGCCTATCTTTTACTTTCATATGCAAGAGTCAATAGTATTCCTTCTTGGTTCAACCTCAATTATTGTTTATTTGACAAGCATCATGTGGTGGGAAAAGATCTAAGCACATATGGCCATTCAAATATATTTGATCATGACTTATTATTATTGACGATTATCTATATGATAAATAAGTTGGGAGGTGAAACATTAAGCCCTTATCTTTCTCTGTGTTCGACGGATGCTATTTGCTCTAGAAATATGCGTTGAGTGTTAGCAATCATGGAAGACTATATGATAGTTGAGTATGTGGAATTTTCTAAATTAAAGCTCTTACATAGACCCTTCCTGCAAATAAGATGAATTACAATTGTTTGATGACTAAGAACATGGTTTGTTAGTTTACAAGAAACTTTATGGTCTATACTTTAAATTGTGAATAGCTTGCCACTCGATCATGAGAAGTTTTATGACATGAGCTACTGTTTATGATATATAATGATGCTAGAAAAAGTGATTGAAATTATCATTGATCAAACTTGTCAACTTGCTAGCATTCACACTTCATAAATTATTTATTTTATCATTTACCTACTCGAGAACGAGCAGTAATTAAGCTTGAGGATGCTGATACGTCTCCAATGTATGTATAATTTATGAAGTATTCATTCCATGATTACAAAATTTTTATATAATTGTGGTATGATTTGATTAGAACTAACCTACACTAATGCTGTTTTCAGCAGAACTACCGTGGTGTCGTTTTTTGTGCAGAAATAGAAGTTCTCAGAATGGGCTGACAATTTACGACGATTTTTTATGGACCAAAAGAGACCCCCGAGGCGTCGGAGTTGGGCCAGAAGAGTCCCGAGGCGACGACAAGGTAGGGGGCGCGCCGTAACCCCGGGGAGGGTGCTCCTATCTTGCTGTCGCCTCGTGGACCCCCTTGATGTGAGACCGACGCCAAAAATTCCTATAAATACAAACAACCCCAGAAAGAAACCTAGATCGAAAGTTCCACTGCCGCAAGCCTCTGTATCTATGGAAAATCAATCTAGGCCCTCTCCGGCACCCTGCCGGAGGGGGCCATCATCACCGGAGGCCAGGGAGGAGGAAGCCGGAAGTGTCCATTGATGTCTACTACGCAACATTCTTCTTGTAGACTCATGTCGACCTCCAAGCACATAGTTTTGTAGGACAGTAACAAATTTCTATCAAGTGGATGACCTAAGCTTTATCAATCCATGGGAGGCGGAGGATGAAGATGGTCTCTCTCAAAGAACCTTGCAACCAAATAAAAAA
The DNA here is from genome assembly GCF_018294505.1 of Triticum aestivum. Lineage (NCBI taxonomy): Eukaryota > Viridiplantae > Streptophyta > Magnoliopsida > Poales > Poaceae > Triticum > Triticum aestivum. The sequence goes on from NC_057804.1 coordinate 566,942,516, forward strand.
GAGTCTCTTGTGTCCCCAACACACTCAATACAATGGTAAATTGTATAGGTGCACTAGTTCGCTGAAGAGATGGTGATACAAGTGTAGTATGGATAGTAGATATAGGTTTTTGTAATCTGAAAATATAAAAACATCATGGTAACTAGTAACAAAAGTGAGCAAAAACAATATTGCAATGCTTGGAAACAAGGCCTAGGGTTCATACTTTCACTAGTGCAAGTTCTCTCAACAATGATAACATAATTGGATAATAGAACAATCCCTCAGCGTGCAACAAATAATCACCCCAAAGTTCCTGTCGGTGTACTAGAGTAGGGGTACCCTAGTATCCCGAACTTGTGCACGGGCAGTTGCAGCCACCCGCGGCAAGGCTTGCCGGGTGACCGCCAAGGTCCTCCGCGGTTCCTGTGGGGCCAAGGAGACAAGGCCCCGGCAAGAGGAGCTTGCCGGGAAGGCCCACCAGGGCATCTCAAGGAGTTTGCCGCGACGCGCCACGTGTCCCGGCAAGGCCCAGTGAACGACCAGCTTCCCGACGCGACAAGACAACGACCGCGGCAAGGCACTTGCCGCGGCACGCTACCACCCTGTACTTACGCTCCAGCGCATCCACCAACGTGTCACCGTGGGGCCTTTTCAGGCGCGCGTGGCGAGAGGCTGTGCAGCCAGCGGTACGCGGTGGCAAGCGGCACTGACAAGATCGCCATCATGGCGAGCGGTGGCGCCCCTGACGGTCCCTTTCTGCACTGTTTTGGGCGACATAGACGGGCATTTAATGCCTTTGTCCCCTGCCGTCAGGGTTAGGTAGGAAACACTGTACAGGTAGCTATACCAACCGCAAGTCCTTTTCCACTTTTACCCTCATCTACGTTTCCACCTGTCGGCGACCCCTTGAGCATATAAAAGGAGGCCCATGCGCAACGTATTGGGAGGTTAGAAGGTTCGAAGCCAGAAAACACTCACGCTCGGTCTCGTTAGCAGCTAGAGTGTACTGTAGCACTCAGCGCTCCCGAGCAAGAACTCAATACAATCAGACAAGCAGCAGTAGGAGTATTATCTCTCCGGAGAGCTCCGAAGCTGGGTAAACCGCTCGCGTGCTTCACCTCGATCTGCTCTTCGTGCGATCTCCGCCCCCCGCCGAACCGAAAGGGGCTCGGTCCGCCAGTCCCATAGGTGTTCGTGGATCAGTTTCCCCGACATATCAACGCCAAGTTCTTCATGAACGATAGCAAGAAGACGCTCGTACTAGCGTCGAGCGCCGAAGAGAAGCGCAGCGTCAATCTGACCAGCACGCTGGACCCACTGTCGACATGCATGCGCCAGGGGAACCAGGCGACTTGCCGTACGCGATAGGTTGTCCTGCGTTCACTCATGAGCTGCGGGTAGTCTAGTGGCCCAGCAAGAAGAATTTCAAGCCAGACGTACCAGAGAATTACGACGGCAAGACGCATCCGTCGGAGTTCCTCAGCATCTACACCATCGCGGTGTAGGCTGCCGGGGGACGGGACGACAAGATCCTTGCCAACTACTTCCCACTGGTGCTCAAGCCCAACGTCAGATCCTGGCTCATGCACTTGCCGGACAACTCCATATCCTCTTGGATCGATCTATGCCATCAGTTTGTTGGCGCCTTTACAGGCGGCCACAAGCCTCCTGGCCAAGAAAGCGACCTTCATCTGCTCGACCAGAAGGAAGGAGAGCCCCTGCGCAAGTACATTCAAAGATTCAGCCGCGTACAGCACAACATCCCAGATGTCCACCCTGTCGCGGTAATCAGCGCGTTCCATCAGAACGTGCGGAACCGCAGGATGCGGGAGGAGATGGTGGCGCCCACTCCGGCAAGCGCACCTCTTCGGAGTGCTGCGCTACCGTCGAGGACGCACCATCGAGCTCCACCGACACGTGTAAGAAGGCAATGGCAGCTCCACCGGAGACCAAGAAGGTGTCCGCCAAGGAGGACGGCACTAGTGGTACCTTCACCATCAATGCCACTCTCGACCCTAAATAGGAAAGCGTGCTCGTTGCTTTCCTGCGGGCGAACGTCGACGTGTTTGCATGGAAACCGTCTGACATCCCCGGTGTTCCCAGGAAAGTAATCGAGCACCACCTGGCCGTCTGTCCTCATGCGCGGCCCGTCAAGCAGAAAGTCAGGAAACAGGCAGTGGAGCGCCAAGAATTCATCGCAGAAGAAATAAAGAAGTTGGAAGCAGCAGACCTTGTCAGAGGAGTGCTCCATCCTATGTGGTTGGCCAATCCTGTTGTCGTGCGCAAAGCCAACGGGAAATGGAGGCTTTGTATCGACTTTACCGATGTCAATAAAGCTTGTCCCAAAGACCCATTTCCCTTGCTGCGCATCGACCAGATTGTTGACTCCACGGCCGGATGTGACTTGCTTTCATTTCTTGATGCATACTCAGGATACCATCAGATCTTCATGGCAGAAGAGGATGAGGAGAAAACCGCATTCATCACCCCATGTGGCACATACTGTTTCGTACGGATGCCTTTCAGTTTAAAGAATGTTGGTTCAACATTTGCAAGGGTAGTCCACCACGCTTTTGAGCCGCAAATGCACAGAAATGTGGAAGCCTACATGGATGACATAGTGGTCAAGAGCAAGGACAAGGCGTCCCTGATTCAAGATTTAGATGAAACCTTTGCAAATCTGCGCAAGATCAACCTCAAGCTCAACCCCGAGAAGTGTGTGTTTGGAGTCCCATTCGGCAAGCTTCTCGGGTTCTTCGTGTCTCAGCAGGGAATTGAAGCCAACCCCGACAAGATCAAGGCCATCGAGCAGATTGAAGCACCAAAGCGCGTCAAGGATGTACGAAGACTTGCCGGATGCATAGCTGCTCTCAGCAGGTTTATCTCTCGGTCTGCTGAGCGCGCCCTGCCATTTTTCAAAATATTGAAAAAGGCAGGTCCAATGAAATGGACTCCGGAAGCGGAGGCTGCGCTGCAGGACTTGAAGAGATACTTGTCTTCCACTCCAACACTTGTCGCACCTAAACCACAAGAGAAGTTGCTGTTATATATAGCGGCAACCAATCAAGTGGTTAGTGCTGCGTTAGTAGCGGAGAGGGAGGCGGATGATGAGCCAGCAACCACGGCAGGTGCATCCAGCGACAAGCAGGGGGCTTCACCGGCAAGCTCTGGTCCCGACAAAGATGGATCTGCGTAGGCGTATGGGAAGATGCAGAAAAGGATGGTGCAGCGCCCAGTTTACTTTGTCAGTTCCCTTCTGCAGGGGGCTAGGTCAAGGTACTCTGGTGTGCAGAAATTGCTTTTCGGCCTTCTCATGGCCTCGAGAAAGCTGCGCCATTACTTCCAAGCACATGAGATCACAGTTGTCACTCGTTTTCCGCTGAAGAGGATACTGCAAAATCCAGAAGCAACAGGCAGGATTGTCGAGTGGGCACTGGAACTCTCAAGCTTTGGCCTCAAGTTTGAGAGTACTTCAACTATCCAAAGTAGAGCATTGGCGGAGTTCATAGCAGAATGGATGCCAACACCAGATGAAGAAATTCCGGAGACAAGCATCCCCGTCAAGGAAACGAGCAAAGAGTGGCTGATGTACTTTGATGGTGCCTTCTCACTGCTAGGCGCCGGTGTGGGTGTGCTACTTGTCGCACCCACCGGAGAGCACCTCAAGTACGTAGTCCAGATGCACTTTCCCAAGGAGCAAGCAACGAACAATACCGCAGAGTATGAAGGTTTGCTTGCCGGTCTCAGGATCGCGGCAGACCTTGGGATCAAGAAGCTCATTGTCAGGGGTGACTCACAGCTTGTCGTCCGCCAAGTGAACAAGAGTTATCAGAGTCCGTTGATGGAAGCTTACATTGATGAAGTGAGAAAGCTAGAAGAGCACTTTGACGGCCTACAGATGGAACATGTTCCAAGAGCTCAGAATGACATTGCTGATGGCCTGTCGAAGTGCGCCGCACTTAAGTTACCTGTGGAACCAGGGATCTTTGTGCTCAAGCTGACTCAACCGTCTGTAACACCATCAACTGGACAGAGCAAGAAGAGGAAGTTGATTTTTGGCGACTATTTTCCGGCAGAGCTCCCCGAAGCCGCCGCCAAGAAGGTCCCCAAGATCGACGCCAAGGGTGTTGAGGAGCAGTCTGCTACGACAAACCTTAAGGTTTGTTCCGTTGAAGCAGATGCTCCCGACAAGTTTTGCTCCGGCAAGCTTGCCGGGGAACGTCAAGCTCCGGCTGAGCCGCAAGTTCTTGCCATAGAAGCGGATGTTCCCGCAGCAGCAGATGCGCCTTTAGTCCTTGTTGTCGAGCCGCAAGCTCCAACATGGGCACAACAGATTGTCCATTCCCTTCAGACAGGAGAACTTCCCGAAGAGCAAGAAGAAGCAGAAAAAGTTGCCCGGCAGTCAAGTATGTACCAGTTTGTCGACAACACACCGTATAGAAGAAGACTCAACGGCATGAAATTGAAGTGTATTCGCCGGGAAGACAGACAAAAGCTGTTGGCAGAGATACATGGAGGCATATGTGGTCACCACATTGGCGCAAGAGCACTTGCCGGCAAAGCATTCTGGCAAGGTTTCTTTTGGCCGACAGCCCTCCAGGATGCAACTGCACAAGTAACCAAGTGTGAAGCGTGCCAGTTCCATGCCAAGCAGATACACCAGCCAGCTCAAGCTCTCCAGACGATCCCTTTATCCTGGCCATTTTCGGTCTGGGCGCTCGATATCCTCGGCCCCTTTCCCCGAGCTGTCGGGGGCTTTGAGTACTTGTATGTTGCAATCGACAAGTTCACAAAGTGGCCGGAAGTGGAACCAGTGAGGAAGGTGACAGCACAGTCAGCAGTCAAATTCTTCAGGTCGATTGTTTGCCGTTTCGGGATCCCTAACAGGATCATTACCGACAACGGCACACAATTCACGAGTCGCACCTTCATGCAGTACGTCCAAGATCTTGATGCCAGGGTCTGCTTCGCTTCTGTTGCTCATCCGAGAAGCAACGGTCAAGCGGAGAGGGCAAATGCTGAAGTGCTGCGCGGGCTCAAGACCAGAACTTTCGACAGGCTGCACAAGTGCGGAAAGAACTGGATTGAGGAGCTTCCGGTGGTTCTTTGGTCTGTCAGAATGATGCCAAATCGAGCCACTGGCCAGACACCTTTCGCTCTAGTCCATGGAGCAGAGGCAGTTCTCCCCACAGAACTCGTATACAGGTCACCTCGAGTGCTCGCTTATAATGAGCTTGAGCAAGAGCAGCTGCGACAAGACGACGCGCTGCTCCTTGAGGAGGACCGTCTTCAGGCTGCTGTACGAGCTGCTCGATACCAGGAAGCTTTGTGTCGCTACCATAGCTGCAAAGTTAATGCCAGAAGTCTCGAGGAAGGCGACCTTGTACTTCGGCGCGTTTAGTCCGCCAAGAATTCCAACAAGTTGACGCCGAAGTGGGAAGGCCCTTACCGGGTGAAATGAGTCACTAGGCCTGGCGCTGTCCGCCTTGAGACCGAAGATGGCAATCCGGTGAGCAACTCCTGGAACATTGAGCATCTTCGTAAGTTTTACCCGTAAGGCGCGGTTGCCGGAACCTGTTCCGACAACCACCTTTTGTAAAAGTCTTACCGATGTTGCATGTAATCCTTTGTACAAAGCCGAGCGCAGATCCCGTGCATAAATAAAGCTCATGTGCTCTACACATCTTGTCAATTTCATGCTTTCTATAATTCTTTGCATGCATGTATCTGACACTTTGTGCAGCACGTACCCCCGGTAAGCAATAACGAGCCCTAAGGCTACATATCATTATTTTTTCTGTTTTCTCTTTCTTGAAGGAAGGAAGTTCCCTCGCACACAAGTTTGCCGGAGGGGAAGGAGATAATGGTGTGGACCAGGCGTCGTTCAAGGAAATTTTTGCCTTACCGGAAAGCAAACGACAGGAAAGCTAAGTTGCCAAAGTTTGAGCAATCAGTTAAAATTTTTAAGTTATCTTCCTCGAACGACCTTGCTTTGTATGGAAAACCTATGCGCGGAGGAACCAACTCGTAGCTAGTTGCGCCCTTATTTTGTTTCGAGTCCGCTCAACAACTTAAGAGAGCTGCGACTAGTTGCGACAAGGTTTCTTGTCGGCAGCGGCACTTCTAGCAGGCTGCTGACGTTCCGCACTCAGCGCTCGCGGCAAGGGTGCCTGCGCCGACAAGTTCCCTAAAAGCGTAGGGCAAAAACATACAAAGGAAGGAATCAAGTAAAGGAGATAACATAGCAATTGATATCCAAAATAGAGTCATATTACAAGATAACTTGTCGCGGCTCTAATAGATTGTTTTCATGACATAATCAGCAGCGACAAAGAAAAGAGAAAGTGGGTGGCCTAATCTACGCGATCGCCCTCGACCCTCTTGATCCCGCTCACCTTGTCCACAATGGGTGCGACAAGGGCCTTGAGCGCTTCCAGATCGGCATTCTGCGGCAAGGACCTGAGGACGTTGGTGAGGTTGAGGCCCGGATTGCGAAAGGCCACCTTCACCAGCACCTTCTGAAGGGCTCCTGCGCAGATCTTGTGCGACTCGTCGGCCAACTGCTTTGGGATCTTCTCCCGGAGTCGCTGGAGGGCCGTCGCCACGCCCTCGAAGAACAAGCTGAGCTTGGCGCTGGGTTGGTGGTGCTCGTCGGAGGAGTACCCGAAATCCTCCATCCCCAGCAGCGCCAGCTCCTTGTCGATGGTCGCGGAAGCATCCACAAGACCCTCGGTCCAATGCTCCACGGTCTCCCTGAGAGTATCCTGGGCGGCAGCAGCAATTGCCAGCAGCGCCTCGTCGGCCTTGATCTTCTCCGACAAGGCCGCCTCCCGCTCCCTGGCGCCGTCCAGCGTCTGAGTCAACGTGGTCAGCTTCAGCTCGAGATCAGCACTGGAATCCTTGGCGGCGCTGAGCTCCATGCTCCTCTCAGCGAGAAGATCCTGCAGCTCGCCATGAGCGGCAGCGTCCTTCTCGCGCTCACGCTTGAGCGCGGCAAGCTCCTCGCCGCTCGCCCGGATATCGGCTTCCAGCTGCGCCACCTTCATTTCCAGCTCCTTCTTGGCAGCCTCGGCAGCTGCGGCAGCGTCCTTTGCCTCCTCAAGAGCCCCGCCAATTGCTTGCTCCTGCGCGGCGAGCTCCTCCTCGTGGCTGTCAAGATTAACCTTGCGCTGCGCCAACTCTCCTTCCTGCGCAAAGAGGTTCTCGGCGACGAGCCGTTGCTTCTCTTCAGCTTCAGCCTTCTCGAGGAGAAAGCTTTCCGCTCCTTGAGAAGTTGCTCCCGCTCCTCCGCCAAGGACCGGAGAGTTTCCTGCCTAAGGCCCCGGAGCTCCTCCGCGCGCTTGCCAATATCAACCCCCGCCTTCGCGACAAGTGCCTCGCGGGACACCAGCTTGGCTTGTCGGGCGCGGTAAAGTGACAGCAGCTTCCGCAGCAGCCGTTCCTCTTCAGGCTCGTCGCTGCTGCTTGGCGCGTCAACCAGCTTCAGCCCAGCGGAAGCGAGAACTTCTTCGTCCAGCTCCTCTCCTTTGACCGGCGCCCTGGAGGTTGAAGCCCAGGGAAGCTTGATGAAGATACCGTCGCAGGCCTTCAGATAGGCGCTGGGTTGGGGCTCTTCGGAGCCTGGCACTGCAGCAGCGGCGGAGGGATCGGCGGTCGGTGTAGCGCCTGGCGCTCCTGCAGCCTCAGGGCCGTCAGTGCGATCGCCGGATCCCTCGCCGGCTTCTGCGGCGGCAGCCTTGGCGGCCTCTTTGCCGGCAGGATCATCAGCACCGTCCTCTCCTTCGGTGGTGCCGGCATCATCAACGCCGCTGCGCGCATTCTCCTCGCCGGTGACCTCTGTTTCCATCGGCTCTGTGGCAGATGGATCTGTCGAACGGGAAAAGGGAGAGAAATCAAGTGAACAATTAAAAAAGAAAATCAGAAGAAGAAGAACACAAGGGAAGTTCTCAGGCAAATGGATTACCTGTGCTAGGATCTGCGGTCGTGGTCTCAATCACCGGAGGATCGCTGGTGCCATCCCTTGCCGGAGAGCTACCCCTTGCCGGAGAATTTTCCCTTGCCGTAGAACGCTCCCTTGCCGGGGAATCCTCCCTTGGCGGTGTAGTAGAAGCAGATGGCACTTCGGGAGCAGCCTCCGGGCCCTCCTGGTGAGGCTGCTCTGCTCCTGCACAAACTAGCAATCAGATATCAGCGAAGAAGGAGCACCCATGCGCACCCGAAAGCAGGAAATAAACAATACACTTACGCTGGGGGCTGCTTGGAGGAAGGGTTGCCGGGTCCGGCAAGGTGGTCTCGGACATGTCCTCTGGCGTCGTGGTGGGATCATCCTCGATGACGATCATCGAGGCCTTGGCTCTCTTCGCCGCTCTCTGGGCCAGCGCCCTGAAAAGGAATAGGTTTAGAGTAAAAGCAAGTCAGATACAAGACAAAGCAACAAAATTGAAGAGTTGCAAGAATAGCAAAGAATCTTACTCTTCTTCTTCCTCGTCGGAGCTGAGCGCGAAGAGATCGAAGTCCGGCTCGCCTCCGGTGCGACGAGGCGGAGGAGTAGGTTCCCTTGCCCGCTTGGCAGGGGCAGTAGCGGTGGACCGGGAAGACCCCGCCTCAGTTGCCGCAGCAGCGTGAGGTGCTCCCGCGGCAACACTACTTGTCGTGCTAGAGCGTGTTGCACGGCTCGGCGGCTGTTGGCTCGTCTGCCGCTCCTCTACGTCCCGGGCCTTGCGGAGACGCCTTCTTGGTGGAGCTGGGGGCTCTACTTGCGACGAGCTGCCTGAAGGCTCGAGCCCGACAAGCTCTCCCTCGCCGGGCTCGCTCGGCTCCTCCTCTTCGGGCCCGACAAGTTCTTCCTCGCTGACAAACTCCTCGCGCTCGGCAAGACTTGCCGCCTCTGCTGCCTCTGCCTCCTCCATGGTGAATCCGAACTCACCCGCGGCAACAGTTGCTGCCACCTCTTCCAGCCTGGTGGCGATGCACTGCATCTCATTATCGGCGGTGTCACAGGTGAGGCTCTTCTGTTCATCGGGGCGGATCGGCAGTTCTTCCAGGCCGTCAAAGAAATCCCGCACGACGTCGTCGGCAGGCTCTTGCCAAGTCGGGACGATTCCGTGCGAGTCGCATAGAGGCATCATGGCACGAATGCGGTCGAGCGAAGAATTGTTGCACAACGGAACCACACCCCTCGGCAGCACGAATGGATGTTGGGGATCACGCTTGAACAGCTCCAGAAGCATCGCATTCAGCTCTAGGACGGTGAAGTTGAAATTGAGGCCCGGGCGCAGCCTCATGATATCCGCCGAGTTCTGGAACTCCCAGGCGGATCTCCCCCTCTCCTGCAAGGGGGCGATGCGCCGACGGAGAAAGTCAGCGCCAACGGCGCCTACAGTGAGCCCGGCAAGTCTAAGACGAAGGATCCGGGTGATGGCAATACTCAGCCTATTGTCTTCCGGGGCCATGTTGCTCCAATCATTGCCGCGTACTATTGGGGCTTGGCGCAGGGTAGTAAACGGCTGCGGGTTCTCCTCGACGATCCAACACCACTCTGCTCTCCACTCCTCCCACTTGCTGCGGAGCTCTCCCTCCAGATAAGCTTCCTTCTTGCCGACTCTTGAGATCCAAGCGATCCCGCCGGCAAGGGGCTCACCTCTCTCAACCCGGGGCATAAAGAAGTGGCAGAAGAGGGCTACGTTTGGGTGGATTCCGACAAAGTTTTCGCAAAGGTGTGCAAAAACTGCCATGGTCAGAACGGCGTTGGGGGTGAAATCAAGGAGGCGAAGCCCGTAGGTGTTCATGATGTCACAGAAGAATTCAGAGAAGGGCGGGCAGAGCCCGCAGTAGAAGAACAGCGCGAAAAAGGGGTACCCGTTTGGAGCCAGTTCCGATGCGGCAGCCGGGAGTACCCTCGTGCGCAGATGTGCTCTCGTCTCCGTCGACCAAAAGAGGTAGTAGTACTCCCTCAGCTCCTTCGCGGCAAGCTGAGGGGGGAAGAGGGCCCGTTCCTTTCGTAGCGCCGCGAGCCGCTGCGCCTCGACCGACTTCACGCCCTTCCCCTTGTCGGCTTTCGGAGCCATGGTGGAGGTGGTGGGGGAGGTCGATGGCGTTGTTGGTGCTGGTGGCAATGGGGGGCGGAGCGCTGCTCTCGAGAAGAAGGAAGGGAGCGGCGGAGATTTGGGAAAAGGAGTAACGACCGGCAGGATGGGCGAACTGTCCCTGTTTCCCCTGCTTATAAAGAGGGAGGGGCGGACGTTTCGCCCTTCCGAGTAAAGAAACCACCCACGATCTCTCCCACGACGCCGCATTCGACATGTGCCATTGGGGAGGGCGCAGTGGATACAGAGAAAGATACGGCGTAACCCAGGCTGCACGTGCCCGTGCCCTATTTTGGGCCTGGCCCAACAGCGCTCGGCACCGTGCATGGCCCAGGCCCGGGGGCTCCTGTCGGTGTACTAGAGTAGGGGTACCCTAGTATCCCGAACTTGTGCACGGGCAGTTGCAGCCACCCGCGGCAAGGCTTGCTGGGTGACCGCCAAGGTCCTCCGCGGTTCTTGTGGGGCCAAGGAGACAAGGCCCCGGCAAGAGGAGCTTGCCAGGAAGGCCCACCAGGGCATCTCAAGGAGTTTGCCGCGACGCGCCACGCGTCCAGGCAAGGCCCGGTGAACGACCAGCTTCCGGACGCGACAAGACAACGACCGTGGCAAGGCACTTGCCGCGGCACGCTACCACCCTGTACTTACGCTCCAGCGCATCCACCAACGTGTCACCATGGGGCCTTTTCAGGCGCGCGTGGCGAGAGGCTGTGCAGCCAGCGGTACGCGGTGGCAAGCGGCGCTGACAAGATCACCATCGTGGCGAGCGGTGGCGCCCCTGACGGTCCCTTTCTGCACTGTTTTGGGCGACAGAGACGGGCATTTAATGCCTTTGTCCCCTGCCGTCAGGGTTAGGTAGGAAACACTGTACAAGTAGCTGTACCAACCGCAAGTCCTTTTCCACTTTTACCCTCATCTACGTTGCCACCTGTCGGCGACCCCTTAAGCGTATAAAAGGAGGCCCATGCGCAACGTAGAGGGAGGTCGGAAGGTTCGAAGCCAGAAAACACTCACGCTCGGTCTCGTTAGCAGCTAGAGTGTACTGTAGCACTCAGCGCTCCCGAGCAAGAACTCAATACAATCAGCAGCAGTAGGAGTATTATCTCTCCGGAGAGCTCCGAAGCTGGGTAAACCGCTCGCGTGCTTCGCCTCGATCTGCTCTTCGTGCGATCTCCGCCCCCCGCCGAACCGAAAGGGGCTCGGTCCGCCGGTCCCATAGGTGTTCGTGGATCAGTTTCCCCGACAGTTCCTTTTGTGGAGAACATAAGATGAAATTGCTTGTAGGGTACGAAACCACCTCAAAGTTATTCTTTCTGATCGATCTATTGGGCTATTCCTATAAGTGTCACAAACAGCCCTAGAGTTAGTACTAAATAACACCACATGACACACATCAATCAAACCCTAATGTCACCAAGATACTCCAATGTCACCACAAGTATTTGTGGGTCAATTATACGATATGCATCACACAATCTTAGATTCATAATATTCAATCCAACACAAAGAACTTCAAGAGTTTCCCAAGATTTCTATCGGAGAAAGGAATATGAAAACGCGTACCAAACCCTATGCATAGATTACCCCAATTTCACCACGGGAATCTGCAAGTTGATAACCAAAACATACATCAAGTGGATCAATAGAACATCCCATTGTCACCACGGATATCCCATTGCAAGACATACATCAAGTGCTCTCACATCCAAAGATTCAATCCGACATAACAAAACCTCAAAGGAAAAGATTCAATTCATGACAAGGTAGAGAGGGAGGAACACCATCGGATCCAAATATAATAACAAAGCTCGCAGTACATCAAGATCGTGCCAAACAGACACGGGACAGAGAGTGAGAGAGAGAGAGATCAAACACATAGCTATTGGTACATACCCTCAGCCCCGAGGGTGAACTACTCCCTCCTCGTCATGGAGACCGTCGGGATGATAAAGGTGGCCTCTAGCAGGGTGCCGAAACGGGTTCCTGATTGGATTTTTGTGGCTATAGAGGCTTGCGGCAGCGGAACTCTGGATCTAGGTTTCTTTCCGGGGGTTTCATGATTTATAAGAATTTTTGGCATCGGTTTCATGTCAGGGGGGTCCATGAGGCAGCGACAAGACAGGCGGCGCGCCCTAGGGGACTGGGCGTGCTCTCCACCCTTGCCGTCACCTCAGGACTCTTCTGGCCCAACTCTGGTGCTTCAGGGCTCTCTTTTGGTCCATAAACAATCACTGTTAATTTTTAGCCCATTCCGAAAACTTCTATTTCTGCACAAAGAATGACACCACGGTAGTTCTGCTGAAAACAACGTCAGTACAGGTTAGTTCTAATCAAGTCATACCAAAATCATATAAAAGTGTTGTAAACATGGCATGAATACACTATAGAAAAATACAATTCCGTAATGATACGTGTTTGTCATAGTAGGTCACTTTTTATTCATGCATGTACATCCATGGTGATTTTATGACAGAATCAAGATAGTTATACCCGTGTTGTCGTAGAAGTGTTCCATGACATTACCAAAATTATCATCACGGAAGTGTCCACTTCCATGAAGATAAATCGCGCATCATTGAAGTGCTTTCGTCAAGGGTTACCGACACGTGGCATCCAGCATAACGGGTCGTTGTTAAGCTATCGGGTCTGGTATTTGATTAGATAACCCGTTAACAGCCCGGACCAATGGTGATTTTCCATGTGTAAAATTCTCATTGGCCGAAGGAAACACGTGTCAGCTCGTCATTGGGTCAGATAGGCGCCTATGATATGTCGACACATGCGAAGGCCCAACACTGGCCCATTTAGCTTACAAAGGCCGGCCCATTTGACTTGCTCAAAAGTTAACGGGCTGGCCCATGAAAAGCCTATTAACGGTCTATTCGCATATAGCCGATTCTACGGCCTGGTAACTCATGGCCCGTTAGGGCCTTCCCAAAATCGGACCAACAGTGTCTTGTGGGCCGTCGAATATAACACCAGCCCATTTCACTTTCGGCCCATGTATGGCCCATGACGTCTTTCGGCCCATATGACGCCTTCCATATCTTTAGGCCCTTCAGTGGCCCATGGCGACTTTGGCCCATAATGAACAGTAAATTTCTTTGTACCCATTAACGACCCATGATTTCCATGGGCCGTTTCTAGCCCGTGTTAGCTTTCGGCCTACTAACGGCCCATACGTTCTTGGGCTCCTTTCCGGCCCTCGATTACTTCCGCCCCGTTAGTGTCATGTTCCCCTAATGGGCCAAATTCGGCCCGTGGCTAGAATCGGCCGTTCGTGGCCTATTAACCCGTTGCGTCATTTCCATCCCGTCCTATATTCTGGCCCATTAACGACCCGTTATGTCTGTGAAGAAATTAAGCCTTTGCTGTCTTCTGGCCTGTTACCATGCTGGCCCGATACCAATTACGCCCGTTTACGACCCATGTGGACCCATTTATCCGACGGCCCGAGGCCCACCAATTCTACCGGCCATTGGAAGCCCATTTATCCAACATCCCATTGGAGGCCCATTTATCCAACGACCCGTAGGAGGCCCATGGATCCTACGGTCTATAACAGGCTCAAGGTTGCCACAGTTCGTATTTGGCCCATGATTGTTGCGGTCACTAGAAAACCAGGGAAAAAGAAGACTAGGAAATAAATAAGCCTGAAACTAACGCTGGGCTATTAAGGAGATTGCATAGATTACATCCACTCGGCATCAAAGTTTGCCACCAGTGCAAATATAGGGAACACCCTACACTATACAAAAGTGGCTTGCTATTTTCTTCAGCCGGTGGCTGCACATTAAGAACAAATTTTGTATCGCAACAATACAAATTACAACCATAAAACAAAAGGAAATTGGCATGAAAGTTAACAGTCTAGCAGATAAATGCAATACCAGAAGTTCAGAAGCTCAGTTCATTTGACCTGACTGATACGTTTTCATGCTGTACTGTCCGATGGAGCACCATAACCTTCGCCTTCATTTCTCCTAGGCTCCTGAACAACATAGGAAATGTCTGATAGTCTGGTTTCAAAACCATGCATATCTTGACGACGTTGAACAATGGTTGTCCTTATTTCACAAAGGGTCTCTGTTAGGGAATGGACTTGTGTCTGGAGCACAGATATAACATTCTTTTGAGCTTTCATATCTTGATCATGAGGGAGTTTGGACGAGATTGCCTTAACAACCAACCCAGTATTACGAAGGAACGTGCTTTTGGCACTGTTAGTGGACAAGTACTGAACCACTGCAGCAATAGGTGACATTGCAGTTATAGTTGCCTCGTCACCTTCAAAAGGTGGCGGTTCCAACATTTTTTCCATAACTTGCTGAAAAGTGAGTTTTTACATTAGTACTACCAGAACAGAAGATATTAAGGAGGCAGCAAAACCGAACAAAATAGCTTTGGTCTATATTGAAAACTTATTTTGGTGAACACGTGTAAAATATTAGTTGTATTATACTGCAAAGTACATAATAAAACCAGGTTCCAAACATATGACTATGTGCCATGGCTAATTTATTGTGTATTTCTACACATTGGATTGACAACTAAGGATAAAGAGACAAAGTTTATAATATGGTAAGCATAGTATGACATCATTCATATCACAAAACAACTGAGAATAGACAAATAGGCAATTGTAACATTTTGTTGGCAAGTCCAGCATGGAACTGGATTACAGATCAAGATCAAAGGAACATCACTCCTCTCATTTTAACCTTGTAAGGGCAATGATACGCTAAGAAAATTGTGTATGAAATTAAAAATAGTAATAGATATTGGCTACAAACCATGCAGTTCAATGCACGAGTCAGAGTAAGTAGTAGTTAAAAGGCATGAGGATTAAGGACTTACAACAACGGCTTTGACTAGTGTATTCATGCCCTTTGTGAAAGTCCTTGAAGATATCCACAACAATTGGTTTAGGTACTTTTTGGTCCTTGTAGGCTTTCCTTTGCATTTGGAACAAGTCAATATAGATCTGATAAAATGACACAGCGAAAAGAGTGAAACAACAGCTAATTACAAGAGCCTCGTAGTGTGCAATATAGCTATGAGATCCTGTCGTCTGTTAGAATTTCACTTTCGTATGTTGGCCTTGTTCTTTGAATAGTTCACCTACAAGAAGATAGATTTGTGAGGCACATGCGTAAATAGGAGTTCAACATGTGATCTGATCACATACATATAACGTACTTGATACTTTGGATCAGACCGGTGTTTAACGAGGCCTCTCCAGTCTTCATCCGATATATTTTCCACTTGAGATGTTTGGGCAAGTTCACTGTTAGCATTGCCTTCAAAGTGAGTTTTCCTCAAGTTATACTGATATTGTCGCAGAGCACTTGAAAACATGGGTGCAAGCTTGTCTGGTTGTATCATCTTGGTTATCCAACTTGAACCTCATCTGTTGACATTTATGGGAGTGTCATTATCAGCAACCTGGAAAGTATCACTACAAAAAAAATACACTTCCATGATGATACGTGTTTGTCACAACAGGTCGCGTTTTTTGTCATGCATGAAAATCCATGACGATTTTATGACAGAATCAAGATAGTCATACATGTGCTGTCCTAGAAGTGTTGCATGACATTACCAAAATTATCATCATGGAAGTGTCCACTTCCATGATGATTAATCGCGTGTCACAGAAGTGCTTTCATCAAGGGTGACCGACACGTGGCATCAACCGTAACGGAATGCTGTTAAGCTATCGGGTCGGATTTTGGATCCGATAACCCGTTAACAGCCCCGACCAATGGGGATTTTCCACGTGTAAAATCATCATTGGCTGGAGGAAACACGCGTCGGCTCACCGTTGGGACAGATGTTATCCGCTCATTGGACCGAAGGCGCCTATGATACGGCGACACGTGGCACGGCCCAACAGAGGCCCATTCCTGCGAAAAGGCCGGCCCGTTTGACTTGGCCAAAAGGTGGCGGGCCGGCCCACGGAAAGCCTGTTAACCGCCTGTCCGCATATAACCCATTTACAGCCCGCTAACCCAGGGCCCGTTACGCCCTATCCAAATTAGGCCCAGTAGCGTCATCTGGGCCGTCCATTATGATTCCAGCCCGTTTTAACTTCCATCCCATGTGTGGCCCATGACTTCTTTCGGCCCGTATGAGGCCCTTTGTAACTATTGGCCCATTAACAGCCCATGGTGTAACTGGCCCGTAATGAATAGTGTATCACTTTATACCCATTAACGGCCCGTTATTCCATTGGGCCGTTTCCAGCCCAAGTTATCTTTCGGCCTTCTCAGGGCCCATTGATTATTGGGCTCATTTGTAGCATTTGGTTACATACGACCCGTTACTATCATTTTCTGCTTGTGGGCCAAATTTAGCCCGTCGTTACAATCGGCCCGTTTGCGGACCGTTAATACGTTGGGCCGTTTTCATGTCAAAAAAAACCCGTTGGGTTGTTTTCATAGAGTTATCAAATACGGCCTATTAACGGCCCGTTATGGTCCATGAATAGTACGGCCCATGATTAGCGAAATGATGATACGCCCCGTAGAAGGCCCATGGATCCTACGGCCCGTATGAGGCCCATGGATAGTATGGCCCGTAGAAGGCCCATGGACCCTACGGCCCATAGAAGGCACAGGGACACTACGGCCCGTAAAAGGCCCATGGACCCTAAGGCCCGTATAGAAGGCCGATGGATCCTACGGCCGAAAGAAGGCCCATGGATCATATGGCCTGCAGAAGGCCCATAGTTACAACAGTCCGTGTCTTGCCATGATTATTTTGGCCTAGTTACCAAAAATAGGCTATTGTGGCCACTAGAAAAACACAAAAAAAGAACTGCAGTGACTACAAGCAAACAACAAAACAAGACAATAATGAAATAAATAAGCAAGCAATTAATGCTAGCCTATTACCGCTATTACACATATTACATCCACTGGGCATCAAAGTTCGCCACCAGTGCAAATATAGGGAACAAAACAGCACATTACATACAGTGGCCGTCAAAATTGGCCACCAGTGCAAATAAACGCGGCAGCAAAACAAGAGCATAACTGAAACAACTTCAGAAGAGCTCAAGAAACGTTATCCTGGGTATCCACCATGCTGGCAATAAGCTTAGCAAGTTGATTAGCTTTGTCCTGTTTGGCGCTAAAATCCTCCAACACTTGCCGTTGCACCAGAAAGTATGCATCTGAATGCTCCAGGGACTTCCGCAGTCCTTCCGCTTCTTGTCACAGCACAACTGATTGATGTCTTTCAGCTTGTAACTGAGACTCAAGAAACCTAACTGATTCAGACAGTGAGTTTGAATAGCTTGTGCAAGCGGTCGTGGTTAGTAACTCGAAAACTAAACCAAGACAGGACTTTGGGGTTGTCTCGCTGTCTTCAAGATAGTCTTCCTTAGTTGTTTTATCAGCTTTGTTGGAGACCAACAAGGATGTCTCACTATCCTGAACCTTATCTGCATTACTTCCTTTACCATTGCTTAATAAGGCACTCTTCCCCAATATTCTGTCAGCATTCTAAAAGAAGAAACAAGCAAACACATAACAAGTTTAGCATGTACTAGTATATGAAACTCATTTCGGTGAACCAGTTCATTAGTAAGGTGGACAGGATTAAACTACCAAGTCTTCTATTGCCAAGTACTAGTACATAATAAAAGCATCAAAGAAACATATATCTATGTCCTATGATCACTGCATTGTCTTGC
Source organism: Triticum aestivum (assembly GCF_018294505.1). Taxonomy (NCBI): domain Eukaryota; kingdom Viridiplantae; phylum Streptophyta; class Magnoliopsida; order Poales; family Poaceae; genus Triticum; species Triticum aestivum. The sequence continues at coordinate 566,960,279 of NC_057804.1, forward strand.
CAAATCAAAATAGAGACACGGTTCAAATAATATCAGTTCAAGAAAAAGCAGCAGTGAAAGAATACAAAGCGTGGGAAACTACATGGCACAACAAGATTTCAGATGGGTACCACGGGTCTACATGTACAACAACACTATTGGCTCTGTTGTGATGCTAGTAGTGTGCATGATATGAAAGTCAACTGTATACACAATTGAAATTGAAATCAAAAGAGATATTGATAAGAGCAAACCTGTTAAAGAAACATGCGTGAACATACCTGTTATGCCATTGGAGTTTCAATTGGATCCTTCAATTTAAAAATAAGTCTGTATGAGTAAATACAGTGATACAAGAGCAAAGCAATCATAGTTAAAAAAGGCGCGCCTAAGCAAGTTCTTAAGTGCGCCTAGGCTCTAGGCGTTGGCAAAACGCCTTGCGCATAATTACGCTTAATCTGTGCATAATTGCGCATAAGCATGCGCTTTGGTCAGTAAAGCGCAAGGCAGTGGCAAAACACACAATTAACACCTAGCACTTTTTGAACTATGATAGCAATGGAATCTTAAATTAGAACAGTTGTTCTTCAGGTTTAGGCACTTGTTCTACATGAACAGAGTACAATAAGACACAAGAATATAATACTTAAAAATAGAAAATGAGCTCATAGAACTTACCACATTCTTGGTTCGGGACCAATACATAACAAGGCGTTCCCAGTCATCGTCCAGTAAATGTGTCTCAGGAGAACGTAAGGGAATTTGATGAGTTTCTTTGCCGGTGAAGTACGTTTTCTTCAGGTAATTCCGATACTGCCACCAAGCATTCTTGAAGATAGCAGAGGTATTAGCACGGGTTACCTCATCCTGAGTTTCCAAATCGGTCCTTCTCTATAGAGAAAAATGGGAAATTTTGTTGTATTATAACCATCATGGAGGTAGGATGTATGGGATGAAGCAAAGTAATAGCCATGAATATCATTACTTACACATAACTCCTCTACAAACACCTGCAACTGGCATTTTCCTTCATCTTCAGTATAATATTTCCAAGATGGGAAGATACGCACATACGATTTAACAACATCAAATGCGATAGATGCTAAACTACGACTAGCTGGTTGTGCTTCCTCCACGGGAATAGGCGTACTAACTGGTGGAGTTGGGGTTCACCGTGATAGTACTGGCCCTTTGGACACTGGAGCTGCCTTACTAACTGCTCTTATTTGGGAGCTCTGTGGTCGAGATGGTGTTGTGCCAACAGGAACTGGGTTACTATCGGCTGGGGTTGGGGTTAGATTGGGTGAAGCTGGTTCTCTGTCCATCGCAGTAGGGGTACAATCTGCGAGAGTTTGGGTTATGTGTGGTAGGGATGGTTCTTGTGCATGTACAACCGGGGTGCTATCTCCACCAAGAGGTAGCACTGTTTTATTTGAAGACCGTGTTTTTAGTCCGCTAGATACTGGCATCACCCGCTCCAATTCAAATGGCTAATAAACAGGAAACATAGTTGAATGTACAGACATTGTATGAGAGACAGATGCAGTAGATAGTGTGGAAAAAAGAGGGCATGAAATAGTGCACATGTATATTGTTTAACTAAAACAGATAGCATGACATAATTTCACATATATGATGTCTATCTAAACTGGATAGCATAGCATAACATAATTCAAAGATATGATGAATAACTAAACATGATCACATGACATAATTCACCTACGTGTTATCTAAGTAATGAGGACCACATCAATTAATTCACATATGTGATTTATATGCTAAACAGAGGGCATTCGATATGATGTCTGAACTAAGAACATGGTGTCGAATATTGTGTATATGATGTCTAAACTATGCAATGCAAGACACCGTATGCATGATATGAGAAGTATGATCGTGCCAAGTTAGATCATACACCTCAGTGGGGGAATAGGACCGGTCATATGTCTCTGAATCCATCTCTGAGGAGCTATCGGGACCCAACAAGAGATCTGCTTCGACAGGTAGCATTGTCTGCTCTGAAGGCCTTGTTTTCACTCCAGATTTTTCCATCTCCCACCCAAATGGCTGATTCACGGGATGCATGTATCGCTATTTTCGAGTTGATGACAAGATACCACTTTGTGTTGGATGATGATTATTATGAGACTATTTGTATGTATATGATATGATTACATTTGTGGTCTTACAGCCATTTGTAGGTGTATGATGATGACATTTGTATGTGCTAAAGATTCTTGTACAAAGCCTGTTCAAATACAAAACAAATATGCAGAAAAAAATCAAAAACTACTAAAATTAGCAGTAGCGAGTGGAGAAAAGTTAGCACCACCGTGACAGTAGCAGTAGCGCGTCCCAGCAAAGTGCACTAGTGCTATTAGCAGTAGTGAGCTTCCGTACAGCACGCTGTTGCTACACTTGTATAGCAGTAGCACAGGCATACACGTGCTACTACTATGTGTTAGCTGTAGCGCCTTATCAGTAGCACCGGCCCCTGCGCTACTGATATACCTAGAACTCACGCTGCTGCTAGGCTTTTCCCTAGTAGTGCATTCTTAATTGTGTCATAGCCGTTAGACCAATATGTTTGAAAATTCCTTCCAATTTACTGCACATGGAATTAAATCGCACACAAGTACACAAAATATGACTTTTCAAACCGTTATGGTTAGCTGTTGCATGTACATGTAGTTCAAATTTAAACTACGGTCATTAAATGGCTAGAAAATCACTTAAATGTCTTAAAAGGTCAAATGACCCCTGAAATTTTCCAAATTGACATGGCAGTTGTATTAGTACTAAAACTTTTCTCATACATTTAAAACAGCACCCGTTGCCACTTTACTCCAAATTCATCTTTCGCAGCTAATAAAAAATATCTACAACATCACACACACAATTGATTTTGTAGGAATTGTTTGCGATGAAAATTTCTGGGTCTATTTAAGTCTTCCTCCTTAAGCTTCGTCGGCTCGTCTTCTCCAGTGTCGGCAACCCCAGAATCCACAAATCCCGATCCCATTCCCGCACCCCCTTCTTGCAAAGATGACACCGTGGAAACAAATCGTGAAGGCCTGTACGATGCCCCCCCCCCCGAGCGTCGCGCCTGCACTGAGAGCGCGGCCACCTACGCCGAGAGTGCCACCACATCCGCATTGAGGGCAGCCGCTTCCGCAGAGAGGGCGTCTCTGGTAGTTGAGAGGGCAGCTGCAGTAGCCGACACGGCTGTAGCTGCTGCTGCGACGGTGGCTGCAAATGCCGAGAGCGCTCGAGCTGCCGTCTGTGTCGTCGATGTCGCCCTGGCCCGATTCAAGGCCATCCACACCAAGATATTCCAGGCCACCTCGGAATCCAGCATGCAACCCACGTCTTAAAAGGCTGTGGTGGCCATGGAGCACCTGCTTCCTCATGAGGTTGCCGATCGGGAGCTGGAGATTGAGGAGTGCCGGGAGGAGGAGTTGCGCGTGGCCCAGGTCGAGGTAGAGAAGAGTCTGTCCATTGAGGAATCAGCGATGGAGTACCAATGTGACCTCTGGCACAGCCACTACTACGAGTACTACAAACTTGAGGGCGACGCCGAGGATGACGACGAGAACGCGATCGACTTCAGCAGGGGGGACGCGGAGTCCACAAATGGTGGCATGTCGCCAGGACAAGTCATCGACATCTCATCTCACACCGGCAATGCATAGGCCGGCGTGGTGGCGGATTTGTTAAAATTGTGCGTACTTAGTCTTTGTTTTTAATGCTGGTCTTTTATTAGAGCAATGTTTAGGACAATTGGCTCTATTTAATTACTAAAATTGCTCAATTCAGTATGTCTGGTCTGTGTGTTGTACGCTCTTTTGTATGCTCAAATTAGCAAGTGATGTTAACACTACAAAAAAAAGACACATCCGTGACATTTTGGGCCGAACGAATTTTTTTCTGTCATACATATGACACTTCTATGACGATAATTGTGACAAAACCCGGTATCATCATAGATGTGGTGGGCTCCTACTTCTATGACAAAAAATCATGACAGAAAATGGGCTTTTTGTCCTGGGCGGGCCGGAGACGCAGCTGCATGACATTCTTTGGGCCGTCCATGACGGAAAAAACCATGGTAGAAGCGAGGGGGAGGAAATTTTTGGGGATTTGTCGGTTACGATGGGAGAGCGATGCGCGTTTCTCTCGTACAGGTACGCGCGTGTGTGTGAGGCGTTGGCTCTAACTGAAGCCGAGTGAGGCGTTGGGCTCTAACTGAACCCGAGCGATTGCACTGTAGGCTACGCGTTACTGAACCTGGGGGATCGATCGATGGCTGTTAACTAAACCCGATGGAGCGATTCCTTCGCTACTGCTGCTAACTGAAGCCGGTTGATTGGATGAACAGTGAGTGTTGCAGGGGGGGGGGGTTGGATGAAAAGTGAGCGGTGGCATTGCCTCTGGATGAACAGGAACCCGTGGTGTGAAGGGCTGGATGAACAGTAGACGGTGGAGGGGTGGCCGTGGAGGGGTGGTTGAACAGGACCCCGTGGTGTGGAGGGCTGGATGAACAGTAGACGGTGGAGGGGTGCCCGTGGATGGGTGGTTGAACAGTAGCCGGTAGAGTAGCGCGCAGTGGAGGCTGGATGAACAGGAGCCCGTGGAGGCTAGAGGAGGTCGATGGTAGCCCGTGGAGGCTGGAGGAGGTCGATGGTGGAGATGAACAGTATCCCGTGGAGTCCCGTTTTGCGGTACGCCACACCCCCCCCCCCCCCCCCGTTTCGACCGTAGCGCTCCAACACAAGTCTGTTTCATCCGTTTTGCGGTACGCCACACCCCTCCCGATGAACAGGACCCCCGTTTCGACCGTATGAGGTCCGTTTTCTCTGTTTTGCGGTACGCCACACCCCTCGCGATCAATAGGACCCCCGTTTCGACCGTAGGAGGTCTGTTTCCTCCGTTTTGTGGTACGCCAGGCCCCTCCCGATCAACAGGATCCCGTTTCGAATGTGGCCGGTCGAACACAAGGCCGTTTCCTCCGTTGTGCGGTACGCCAGGCCTCGTTTCCATCGCCTGTTCCGTCCAAGCCCTCCCGATGAACACGACCACGCATTCCATTCCGACCCAGCCGGTTGGCTCCCCATGAACACAACGACGACGCTGTTTCTCCATTCCGACCCAGCCATGTACGTATGTGCGATAGGCTTTAGAGACCCTACCCGTATGTACGTACGTGGCCGTATTTTCTTTCTTGCACCCTCACTGTTGTACATACGTGTACATGCTACATGTGCGCCTCTACTACGACACGTGCGCGCCTCTACATCTACGACACGTGCGCGCCTCTACATCGACCAGTATGTACGTACACATTCGCGACCAGAATGACAACGCTACGTACGCTTCGACCAGGTGGGTCCCGACTATCAGGCACTTCCTTGTGTGCGAAGATGTAGCTGGTGGGTCCCAGCAGTCAGGGGGGCGAATCATTTTTTTTGCCCGGACGCACTTCCTTGCGTGTGAAGATGTAGCTGGTGGGTCCCAGCGGTCAGGGGGGCGAATCGTTTTTTTTTGCCCAGACGCACTTCCTTGCGTGCGAAGGTGTAGCTGGTGGGTCCCAGTAGTCAGGGGGAAACGTTTTTTTCGCGAAATATGGTGGCCCGTCCGGTGGGTCCCTGCTGTCAGGTGGAGGAATAATTATTTTGCGCGTAATAAGGAGGCACTTCCTTGCTGCGGCCGTGGACCCAGCTGTCAGCCTCTCCACGTACAGTCCACGTCCGATGGAAGCCGTTCCTTGACCACGTTGACCACGCCGCCGAGAGCACCAGGGCGGTGGACGACGGCGAGGCCTAGGAAGGGGACGACGCGGAGCCGGGGAAGACGCGGCAGTGGATGCCCACGCGTAGAGGAGTACGAGGGTTCACTGGTTCGCTGCGGTGTGAGGCTGCCGTCGCCGCAGAATAACAGGGGGTGTGGGTGAGTAGAGGGATGGCCTGGCCAGCGGTGGGAGTAGTAGGGGGCGGTGAGGCCTCCGCCGCATCGCAGCCGGCCACGGGAGGCAGGAGCACGAGGCACGACCGGCGCTAGTTTGGGCGGCTGGAGCAAGAAGACCAGAGGTTGAAGAAGCACTACGGCCGTTGGATGGACATCGTACGGTCACTGGAGCTAGAATCGTGCATATTGACTAAGTTGACAAAGCCCTCCGTCCCGTCAACTTAGTAGGCCCACAAGTCAGCCTGCCACTATACTGGGTCCCAGCTAACAGGGGGAGTATTCATTTTTTTGTGCGTAATAAGGAGGCACTTCCTTGCGTGCGAAGATATAGCTGGTGGGTCCGAGCTGTCAGCGGCGGTAACGTTTTTTTCGCGAAATACTGAGGCCCTTTCGGTGGGTCCCTGATGTCAGGTGGACGAATCATTATTTTGCGCGTAATAAGGAGGCATTTCCTTGCGTGCGGCCATGGACCCAGCTGTCGGCCTCTCCACATACAGTCCACTTCAGATGCATGTCGGTCGTTGACCACGTTGACCAGGCCGCGCTGAGAGCACCAGGGCGGTGGACGACAGCGAGGCCTAGGAAGGGAACGACACGGAGGCAGGGAAGACTCAGCAGTTGTTTCCCACGCGGAGGGGAGTACGACTGAACGAGGGTTTACTGGTTCGTCTGCTGTCGCCGGAGAATAACAGCAGGTGTGAGTGAGTAGAGGGATGGCTAGGCCAGCGATGGGAGTATGGTGGGGCAGTGAGGCCTGCACGGCAGCACAGCCGGCCGCGGGGAGGAGGGAGCAGGCAGTCCCGCCGGCGCTTGTTTGAGCGGCTGGAGCAGGAAGAGCAGAGATTGAAGAAGCACGACGGCCGTTGGATGGCCATCCAACCGTCACTGCTTGTGCGTCAACCTTTTTTTAGGAAAGCCTCAAATATGTGGAAAACAGCATACAACCCATCTGCCATTATTTCTAATAATTTACAGCCCATTTGCTAATTCTTAAGGTTTTTTTGGAGCCCATATTCTTTTTGTTAGCATTAAAGCCCATATTGTGGCCACGGTTAAAAAATTATACGAAATTTTGCATATTTCGGTGCGGTCCGAACTGTTTTTAATCCCGAAATTTCGACTCACATTCAAACTGATTTTAAAACTAAATGTATATCAATATAAAATCCAACAAATTCTCCATGCATAAAAATTAATGTAATTTAAAATCTCGAAATGAAAAAAAGATATTTGAAACTAATTGCCGCTTTGATGTGTTTTAAAAATGTACAACCCATTTCTCATTACTGATGGGCCATTTTCTCGGCCAGCCGAATGAAAGCTCTCCTCGTCTTGAAAGATTTGCAGCCCAACAGGCCTGACAAAGCGACTTACTTGGCAAATCACAAAAAAACTGGGCTGTGGCCGTGGACCCAGCTGTCAGCCTCTCCACGTACAGTACTCTTCCGATGGAAGTCGTTCCTTGACCACGTTGACCACGCCGCGCGGAGAGCACCACGGCGGTGGACGACGACGAGGCCTAGGAAGGGGACGACGCGGAGCCGGGGAAGACGCGGCAGTGGAAGCCCGCGCGGAGAGGAGTACGAGGGTTCACTGGTTCGGCTGCGGTGTGAGGCTGCCGTCGCCGCAGGGCCTGGCCAGCGGTGGGAATAGTAGGGGGCGGTGAGTCCTCCGCGGCAGCACAGCCGGCCACGGGAGGCAGGAGCATGAGGCACGACCGGCGCTGCTTTGGGCGGCTGGAGCAAGAAGACCAGAGGTTGAAGAAGCACTACGGCCGTTGGATGGACATCGTACGGTCACTGGAGCTAGAATCGTTCATATTGACTAAGTTGACAAAGCCCTTCGTCCCCGTCAACTTAGTAGGCCCACAAGTCAGCCTCCCACCAAGGTGGGTCCCAGCTAGCAGGGGGAGTATTCATTTTTTTGTGCGTAATAAGGAGGCACTTCCGGTGGGTCCGAGCTGACAGCGGGGGGGGGGGACGTTTTTTTCGCGAAATACGGTGGCCCGTCAGGTGGGTCCCAGCAGTCAGGGGGCAAACATTTTTTTTCGCAAAATACGGTGGCCCGTCCAGCGGGTCCCTGCTGTCAGTTGGAGGAATCATTATTTTCCGCGTAATAAGGAGGCACTTACTTTTTTTGCGGGCAAATCAGAGAGCTTTATTCAACAAAAGTGTTCCCCGGGCAATCAGCCAGAAGACTGGTTACCAAAAAACTAGGGGTCTCCTCTAGCCAACATTCGGTCACATTTAATGTGCATGCACGTTTTGCACATAAATGTGCTGGTAAGTTTGCCGACCTTAATACATGTTGAATCTCAAAAACAGAAAAATCACAACTAAGCTCTCCTATTTCATCTAGGATAGGAGCCACAACCGAACGTGAGTTGTGGCGTGTATGCCAGAGTTGCACTAACTCCTGACAGTCAGTCTCCATTATCACATGCGATAGGCCTCGAAGTTTTGCAAAAAGCGTTCCTTCTCGCATTGATAGGGCTTCCATTATAAGAGGATCGGATATGTCACCGAAAGGCTTGCACCAAGCACCCAAGAGCGCGGATACGGACCGGGCTATGCCACCCGCACCTCCTCGACCTTCCGCCACATTGAGTGCTCCATCACATGAAATCTTGATCATACCTGGTTCCGGCGACGTCCAACCATGACCTGGTAGCACAGCTGCTTCGTTGCGGGGTAGCTCCAGCAGCCGTGGACCCAGCTGAGACTCTCCACGTACAGTATACTTCCGATGGAAGTCGTTCCTTGACCACGTTGACCTCGCCGCGTTCCGTTGCATGCATGCGTCCATGGGCGTGGTGCGTCCCCACTGTCAGCCTCTCACGTACAGTCATCTTCCGATGACTCTCGGTTGTTGACCATGTTGACCACACCGTGCCGAGCGCACCCAGACTGGAACGACCCGGAGATGGGGAAGACGGGGCAGTGGAGTCGCAGATGGAGAGGAGTGGGAAACTTCACTGGTTCGGGTGCGCGGCAGCACATCCGCGGTGCCGCCCACGGGAGACAGGAGCAAGAACAGAGGTTGAAGAAGGAGCACGGCTGTTGGATTAACATCCAACGGTCCAGCTGCTAGAATCATTTGTTGATTAAGTTGACAAAGCCGTGCGTACACGTCCGCTTAGCAGGCCCACAAGTCAGTCACCAAATCTGACGGGTCCCAGCTGTCAACGGGATGAATAATTTTTTTCGCAAAACAAGGAGGCACTTCCTTCCGTGCGAAGATACAGCCGGTGGGTCCCAGCTGTCAGGTGGAGGAAACATTTTTTTCAGCTTAATAAGGAGGAACTTTCCTTGCGTGCGACCATGGACCTCGTGGGTCCCAGCCGTCAGGCTCTCCATGTACAGTCCTCTTCCGATGACTCTCGTTTGTTGACCACGCCGCACCGAACACAGCGAGGCGGTGGACGACGGCGAGGCCCCGGACGGGAACGACTCGGAGATGGGAAAACGCGGCAGTGGAGTCGCAGATTGAGAGGAGGAGAAGGGTTATAACTGGTTCTGTTGCAATTCATATCAAACTCAGGTTCACAGGACACGTTCATATTCATAGCCAACATTCACTATCAACAACTCAAAAGATTCATATATACACAAGCTCAGCATATCTATGCATCCAAATGATTGATAGATCACACGACAATATTCATACATAATTCACAAAAAGATTCAGATATACACATGTTCAGTATGTTTATGCATCCAAATGATTGAGATCACAGCCAATATGATCCATGGACGAACTTTAATTACCTAGGGTACAGACTGGTAAATGGTGTTCAATCAGAGGTACTTCTTGCTAAAATTAGTTCTTGTACGAGTAAACTTTCGAGTACATAAGAGGCAGCACAGACAATCTGAACTTTGCTTGTAGGTTTATCCTCAAATAGTGGCCTCGTGCCGACGGAGGTTTGAGCAACTTGGCCACTACTTTCATCCAACTAGTTTACTGGCTCATCTTGGTCCTGTATCTCGCCAAAATTCTACATTGCAGACGAGAAAGGAGGCGGTTGAGAAAATGAACCACCCAAATTTTTTGTGCAGTTCAACTGAAATGGAGCATCCTTGGCGTGCAGACTGATTAAGTCCCAGATGAATATACGCGTCAACCAACTTGTCTGGAATCTTTAGACTCCATGCCATATAGTTCGCTACCATATGTGCCGATAACCAAAAGGCACAAGTTGGGACCAAAGACTGGACTGCGTTTTTCTGGGCTATGCACCAAGCAATATTTTTGGCGTTCACTCTCCTAATACTTGGAGTTTGACAATTGGTTGACGCCGGTTGATACTCGAATGAATATAGGCACTTCTTGTCAACATCGATGCTTGTCTGAGTGAACTTTGGAGTACATAGCAGCAGCATAAGTACCTGTCCATCTGATCATTTTGTGCAGTTCTACTGAAATCACCCGATGTAATGATTTGCCTGCGAGTTCAGGCTCCAAATTACTCCTTTATGAAATCGGCAAACAGTAGCACAATACCAAATTACCAATACATATGACAGGCACAATAATCAGGATAAAGACCAGTACCAACCTGTGTGAGGTAGCATATCAATTACTATTTCCTTTGACTGGAAGCCGAGATAAGCCAAGCGACTGACAGCAAAGGAAGAAAGCAAGCGGAGATTAGCGACTGACAGGAAAGGACGGAAGCTGTCGAGGCAATGAAGCACCCAAAGTTTTTGTGCAGTTCCACCAAAATCGAGCATCCCTGTTGGCACATATATTGAGAGAGTGAGATTACTGTAATAGTGGGACTAGTTGATGAAACATACACTAACAAATAGAAGCACCCTCATTATCTTAATGGGTAAAGTTAGCAACATAGTAGTCTTGCTTAAAGAGAGGTATTAGTTTATTTAATCAGTGCCAATTAGCTCAACTCAACACTCGAAGCATTGCCATTTATCATAGGTTGCAAAACTTAAAAGTGCAAAGATAAAGGAGTTTCTCATGACAGTAGCACGATACAAATAGAGATGACAGCAAACTAATATGGATGAAGGCCTTAGGCCCGTACCAACCTGAGAAAAAAAGCTTATTCATGTAGTCCCATAAGAGATGATAAAGCACTCACTGGAATCACACAATAGTATATATTTTTGTGCACTTCAAATGTATGGTTGAAATCACTCTTGTTTACCAGTGCTGAGATTATATCGAAAGATTATCAAGAACTTCCAGCAGAGTTAAAGCACTGGCTGGGATACAGTTCATTGTATTGTCTTGTGTAGTTCCACTAAAATGTATGATTGGCACAACATGATCCCTGTTTGCACAAGTAGGAACAAGGTGAAACCTTCATTAGCTTAGTGAGAAAGGATAGGAAGACATTAGCATATTACTCAAACAGTAGCATCAAATTCATGATGGACAATACGCAAAACATTGCCTCATTGAACCAATGGCAATAAATTGACATGCAAAACAATAGCACTATTATGTCATGACACTAATAATATTCCCTTCCTGCTCCACCACATGATTCACCTCCATAGTCAAACATTCACACATACATGATTCAGCATAGGGTCCTACTAAAGATTTGTTTAACTCCAACCGGAAAATTAGGCAGTAATAAATTAGTGGTACTTAAGTGCTCCTAATTAATTAAGTGAGACAGTAGAAGTGGAAGGGATCCCTAGAGGATCGTATCACATGTAAGGTAGTCGTTGCCGGAGCCCTTGAATAGCCTCAACTGAGGCCTCTAGCTTCAGCAAGATCGCCTTGGCACTGTTTATTCTTCTTCTTCTTCCTCTTCATGCTATGTTTCTCTTTCTCATCACCAGTTGGTGAAACCAAGTACATGATTGGCCTTCTAATTCAGAATTGGTTTTGTTAGTGAGGGAGTACAAGTGTACTAGTAAAAAACAACATTATTTTCTCATGGCAGTCGGAAAATAGAGATGAACACATGCATTAAATATCATTCTTACCTAATGGAAGGTTATGGCGCTAATATGGATGATGAGGATTGGAACACAGATCTCCCTTTGTGCAGTTCCACCAAAATGAACCAACTGTTCCATCTGACATTCCAGTTAAACAGCACAAAAGTCACTTCTTTTAAGAAGAGTTTTGTGCAGTGCACCAAAAGGTCACAACAGCAACCAGGTGAATTGGATATCCCTGTTTGCACAAAAAGGCACAGAGGAAACAGTCAGAGTCTCAAACAATTACAGGCAAAAACATTTGGCTAAACTTGTCAGAGTCTCAAACAATTATAGGCAAAAACAGTGGCATGGCTTCATTTTTACCAGGGACATTATATTAAGAACAACTAAGGCTGCATTCGGTTGACAAGTTTGGTGCAGGATTTTCGTAGGAACACAATTCCTACCGTATTCTTTCCCTTCCAATTGTTCAGAACACGGGAAAGGTGAATAGTGTTTCATAGGAAAGCTGGTCTGGCAGTACTGATTTCATCAGATTAGAAACATCCATGTGTTGCTCATTTTTTGGGCGGAAGCCCGAGGCAGGCGCTCGCTGCCATGCGTTAGATTAGAAACATCCATGTGTTGCTATGCTGTGTTTGCCGGAATAAAAAAGTCAACCTATGTGTGGTACGTGAGGTGAGTACAAGAGTAGTCACTATGCAGCTGAATAAACAAATAGCATCTCATACTGCCAAGCATGCTACTCTAAAAAAAACAAATCTATACATTTCGGAGTCCATCCAAACATATTCTCTTGAGAGTTTCCTCCGGTTCGTTGTTCCATAGTTTTATACCTACATTCCTTTCCTATTCCTCTATTTTCATCAAGACTTATGTTTTCTGCCCCTTTATTCCGACCGGAGCCTAAATATTTGGTATAAGGGCATGGGACGGTGGGTGCACCAGCAGTACAGCACCATGTACGTAAATAGGGGCATAAATTGGTGATTCATAGTTTGTTGCCCCGAGAAACAAACATCCAAGAAACATACTATCTGGGTTGGTCCCTTTTTTGTTCACTCTAGCCACCTACTCCTATGTGTGGATAGCAAATCTAGTCCTGGTCATACCACTGTGTACAGCGTTACCCCTATATTTCCCTTTTCTACCAAAAGACCAGTTGGATGACCAGTCTGTACTACTTTCATCCCCTTTCCTTCCTGTTTGTACCAAGTCCGATGTACATACTAAATTCCCCCGCCCCCACTTTATTTCAATGACAAGTATTTTCGGACGGAGGGAGTACAAGATTCGACTCCATGAAGTAGCTTTACCTCTAACAATAGAAGAAAAAAAATAGGTGACGTTGGACCATCCGATCGAGAGGGGCTGGGAGGTAGAAAATGATGCACATGCCGCGACGTAGCAAGCTGGGGAAGTAGAGCTAAGGCAGTTTCAAACGAAGATATACCCGAAGGTCGTCGGGATGTGGATAGGTGGGCGGCGGGAGGCCGGATCCGCCCACAGGCAACGACGAAGGGATTGGAGGACCTCCCGCACCGGCGCTCGGCTAGAGATAACGGTGCGGCCGGTAGTGGGTCTCTTCCCTCGCTGTCGACGACGGCCTAAAGGCTGCCCCTCCTCCCCTTCACCGGCGGAGGGGGATACGCCCGGATCTGTAACCAGCGGTGAGGATAGAAAGCAATTGTTTTTTGAAGGGAGAAAGATAGGGTTACTACCCCTATCTTGTTTAGATATGGAGAGGATGAGAGTGTTTGAATAGAGCAGCCCTAGCAAGCAAGCGCGGAGGCTCCGGCCTATATATAAGTAGTGGGGTAGTTTTCCTTTTTCACTCCATCAAAACAATCGTTTAAAATTGTGTACTATACTACATGCCAGGTCGCGGTTTTTTTAAGTTGTTGATTGTTTTTTGAGATAGGTACCCGCTTGTTCCAAGTGGTGTTACGGTGTGCCAGGTCGCACTTTGTATCGTTCAAGTCTGGTACTACTACAAGGCCCTCCATTAAATGAATAACCACCCCCTCGTAAAAATTGTGAACAAGCCCACGGCTAAAATTAGCGGAAACGTGGGTTGCCCCAACATGCATTATTATTTATATTTTCTACTCCCTCCGTTCCTAAATATAACTCTTTTTTATTAGCCACACCTAAGACAGGAACTTTTTATTAGCAGTGAACCCCACATGTCATAGACACAAAAAATTTGGCAAGATTTCCTTAGGCAAGCCAAAGTGTGTCTAACAATTTGAGCAACTCAGGTTAGGCAAGTGTGGCAAGTGTGGGAAAATAATGTGGCAACATAAGACAAACATAGTCACAATCCAAACAGCCCCGTGATTTTTTGTGACATGCATGAAAATTTGGTTAGTTAAATTTATAGTCAAAATTTGGCAAGGTGCATCAAATCAACACATGCAAGTATCAAAAGGAAAGTCACGGCATGCATGCATGCGTTGTATTCCCTCTGTTTCCAAATATAAGTCTTTTTAGATATTGCAACAAGTGACTACTCCCTCCGTTCCTAAATGTAAGTCTTTTTAGGGATTCCACTACAAACTACATATAGATATATATAGACATATTTTAGAGTGTAGATTCACTCATTTTGTTTCGTATGTAGGAGTAGTTCATAGTGAAATCTCTAAAAAGACTTATATTTTGGAACGGAGGGAGTACATACGAAGCAGAATATGTCTAGTCCTACATACGAAGTAGCCCATTTGAAATGTGTAAAAAGAGTTTTATCGAATGCAGTGCTCTGATGTGTCGCGTCAACTTGTACAAGCCCGAGAAATTTGATTACTATGACGCTCTCTCCCTCGCGGACTGAGCTCCGGTGCCTTAACTGCACCTGCCTTTGGCTGCATGACAGGTGGGCCAACCACCTCTTGGGCCCACCTGTCATGGACGCAAAGGCAGGAGCAGTAAGTAGAAGCTTTCGCTACACGCTATCCCTCCCGCACGAGGTGGACGGACATGTAGTAGTGGTTTCGATATTGTAGAAGTAGGAGTAACATCATTGTTCATCTTCTCGAAGAGGCGAAGAGCCAAGTGCAAACTGATAATGGCAGTTGCGAACGCTCGCGTGGTGCGGTTCCTTGGAGTACTAGCCAGGCTCTTGCATGAGACAAAATTGCTATTGTTTAACAATTAAACTCCATTATCCATTGGTTGATACTCATTCTGCATAGGTCCATGCGCTTAGCACCGTTTCCTCCTGGGTCACCAATGTTTATTTGCTAATTAATAGCATTCCATGCAATGAACTAGCCATTGCAAGTCATTAAAAGCATGCACACCTCTCATCTCTTATTGGTTGATATGTATGTCAAGAAACAAGAAACAAGGTAGAAGTTAATGCACCGCGCCTAAGTGTTTTGGGACTATTTGGTTTTCGTAAACCGAAAAGGAGTATTTGCCTTTCTAGAGATTTCAACAAGTGACTAGACTTCGGCTCAAAAAAAACAAGTGACTAGACTAGACCGTGTGCAGTACCCCCTCCCCTCCGGTTTATAGGGCTCAAATCTCAAATCTCATGAACCAAGGCATTTTACGATTGGAGGAATGTATCTCGTACTTTACAAAACTAGCAGTGGTAAGGTGGCCTCCAAGTTGGACTGGACGAAGCAACCATCATTTCATTGGAACGCTCGTTCAAGCCCTTTCTTCCCTTTCTTGAAGAAAACCTCACTCCAGGCTACTCACTTCTGCCATTTTTCTTCTCTACCGACGAAGGAAAGGTGGGGGAATCGGTTATGCTGCTATATTTTCATTCCAATAATCTTCTTTTTGCGAAGCACCGACCGATTCTCACATCCTATTCTTTTCCCGTTTTCATTGCGATTGTGGTTTCCTTTCGATTGCTTTTTGTTTGTCAGTTCATTGATGGATCCTGGAGCACTAGGCAAAGAGTTGCCGGTGGATAACCCACTGGAGACAGCAATCTCCGAGAAGCGAGCACCGACCAACGAGTTGACCATGTTGGCGGGCCAACCCATGGAGACGAAGAACTCCAAGAAACAAGCACTGGCCAAAGAGTTGAGGACGTTGGCGGACAGACTCCTCAAAGAAAGTTGGAAGAACAGCAAGGGCCCCACCGTGCCTACCCCAGGAGCTCTGATTGCCACCTATGTGAGGCTCAAGACCGAGCTTGAGAAGATAGTCGCCGTTGAGAAGCAGTATTCCCCTGGCAAGGTGATGGCCCCCATCGAGGACGAGGAGATGGGCCCCGGAGGGATGAGACCCCCCGGTGAGCTGCACAAGGTAAAAAATAATGGCTTAGTACCATAGTTGTGGTTTTTGATTATTTGCAATGTGCTTGCTTTTTGATTATTTGCAATGTGCTTGCTAATATGTTAGTGTTGTGCAGGTGCCGGTGGTTGTCCTTGATGATTTCGATGTCGTGCCCCGGAGATCGATTTCGATGCCGCTGTCCATCCTGTGGACATCGCCCCAGAGATCGATTCCGATGTCGCGGTCAGTCTTGTGGACATCGCCCCAGAAATCGATTCCCATGCCGCTATCCATGCTGTGGTCATTGCCCGAGAGATCGATGACAAGAAATAGTTGGTCGCGCTAATCCTTCAGGGTAGTTTGCATTGCCCTGTGTTTAATTACCAGAATGATGCGTGTTATGAAACCATCTTAGGGCTAGTGCACTGTCTTGTGTGGGCGGATCTTGCTACTTTTGTTTGATAGTGAATCATGCGATGAATCATCTGAACCCTCTCCGAGTTATGGAAACAGATGTATCCTCACCAGCTTTTGATGTAATATATGGCATGCTTAGTTGTAAGTTTGAACTATTTATCATATCAGCAGGGCTTGTTTGATGATTCTTGGTGTTAGTAGGCTAGCTACTGTGCGAGCTATAGTACTTGCAGAACACTCACCGAAGAGAAACGTTGGGGCTGATGAGCTCGTGGTACCCTTATACTTATCCCTCGTCGATCGACCAATAGCCCTAGCTCCTAAAATTGTAGGCTTAGTGATCGATCAGACAATAGTCGACATACATTCAGGCCTCATTTGGTTCATAGGGTAGGAAAATCGTAGCAAAAGTACAGAGAACGTGCAACACAAAATCATAGCAGTGCAGAGACGTACTCCCTCCGTTCCAAAATAGATGACCTAGGCGGGCTAGTTTGGCCTAGTGGGTTTCAGTGATATGACGTGGTACAGTGTCATCCAGTCTTCGCGTGTGGTAGCAGTACTGCGGGTACAGTAAGTTTTCTTGAAGAAGCGGAATTCAACGAAGTCATGATGGTTCCTTCGTCCGAACAACTTATGGTGGGAAAGGTTGGGCCCACGATACGACCGGGGTAGACCAGGATAATTTTGTGCATGGCAGGTGAACCAGGATGGTCGACGTCCCACATGTCGGCGAATGAAAGTATTATTTCTGATATAGAGGATGAGAAACGAGTATTCATTGTTTATTTTTTATGAAAGCTATTGTCTCCACTGTTACTCCTTGACTTTGTCAATGCCTCTCTCTCCTCCACATAAGCGGGGACTACTTGCTATGCATCAAGCGGGCAGCTGGCATCTTGAGGGGCCAGGGCGGTGAGAGCGGGCTTCGGAAGCGGTCCGGACTCCATGGCCCACCTCACATTATCACCATATATTTCTTGGAGTCCGTGCACGGTGGGCGGGCGATCTCTTCTCCCTCCCCCGTTTCTCTCTTCTCAGCCAACGCCCGCCGAGCGATTAGATTTCGGCTATCGACGGTTTATTCAATTACGGTCCCACATGTCAGTGAAATTGCAAGACAACGCGTGTCCCCTTTGGTGAGCGGCGTGCGAGCCGGACTGTCGGGGTTGCAACGCGTACGAGTCGTACGTGTGCCGCCTTTTCCTTTAGAACTTGCGAAGCGTAACATTTTCGCATGATCAATCGATAGAAATCCAGAACAAAATGACGAGGGCGGTGCTTTCCTGCTCGTTAGGCAGGCTAGTTCGAGTGATATGACGTGCTATAGTGCCTTCCACTTGCTCCATTTTTATGTAAGCAAGAGTTTACACTCGTACGCGGGAGGAGTGCAAAACACCGAGGATCTGATTTTGATTGAGGGATAACTGTTCCCTGCCAAATAATGGAAGATTGTTAGCGATTATAGCATGATAGTTAGGGCATCTCCAGCGCTAGCCCACAAATTTACACCGGCATCTGTCCGAGGACACTGATGGATGCCATCCGATGCTGCCCGCATACCTTTCGACAACTATATGAACTAACCGGACGAAATTCGTGCAAACAAAGCAAATTTCAAATTAACCGGATGAAATAAACTGGATGAAATTCATTACATTTCGAAAACTTTTCCTACAAACTGGACGAAATTCATTACATATTTCGCACAAACCGTACTAAACCTATTGTAAACCTAATCCAAACGATCGCCAGCGCCCGACCAGCAAGTCCGGCCATGAACCCGAGAAAGCCGGCCATTGCCTTTGTCTCCTCCTCATCCGCCTCAATAACCTCCTCCTCCATCCGGAGCACAAGCTTATGAAGATTTCTGCCTCCACGTCGCCGTCAAGCGGCTAATTGGCTGCCAATGTTTACCCCACCAAGCTTGGCGTCGACTGAGTGGAGTAGCGGTGGCCTTCTCGGGACCAGAGCGGTGGCGACCTACCGTGTACTACTCTTCCTCGCTGCCGGCTGCGCCCGCGCACGCGCGCCGGCTTCGTGGTCGTGGCGGCGGAGGGCGGCCCGGGGGGTGCCGGTGATCTCCTTCGTTTGCTCCTGCAATGGTACGTCGAAGAGAGCTTTGGAGCGCGCCTGGAGCGGAGCCGCCGATGTCCCTCGCCTGCTCCTGCGACAGTACGTCCAAGAGAGCTTCGGAGCACCACGAGGCCATGGTTGAAGTGGTGCCGACAGAAGGAAGGGGCCGGAGGAGAATAAGTGTGGGTCTTTGGCTATGGCTGCGAACTGGGGCTCAAGTTAATATAGCGGGCGAATGGCAATGAGCCGCGGCAGACGGATGGACAACTGGCGTCGGAGTAGGTTCGTCGGGCATGAATGCGGACCCTGCTTCAGTGACTTAACTGCAGATGCATTTGGGTGTTTGACATGTGGGCCCAACGGGCATCTGGCCTGCATGTCAGTGACACACCAATTGCACCTGCAGTTAAGTCCAGTGAATGCGCCATTGACATTCTGGAGAGAGGTGACCATTTCAGGCGCATGCGGACTGTTTGACTGGTCAACCATACAAATACGGAGCTATACGCTGAGCCAGCGACTGTATAATCACCATATCTCGTATACAATGATCAAAGTGAGCTATCAAGACAAGTTCGATGACCGCCAATGCATTTTACTCGGTAATAAATGACCAGGATTGAAGGGGAACTCTAATTTGCTTCGTCTTCTATCCTTGAGCTCTTAACTCTAATTTGCTACGGTTGTCCGGCCACTCCACCCCAGAGCTCTCACCAAGCGTCAGTCATGCCACCGCGCCGCACACTAACCGGTAAGGCAGCGATGGCATCCCGCCGCGCCGAGTTCCTCGCCGCCCACGAACGCACACAAAATGGTAGGGAAGCGATGGCATCCCGCCGTGCCGAGTTCATCACCGCTCGCGACCTCACAACTATGTGGGAGAAATTTGAAGATGCCAAGGCCGAATGGGCAGTAGGGCAAGAGGCGGCCAAAGCCGCACAGAGGGAGCGGAAAAGTCAGAAAGCACTCAAGAAAAGAGAGGCCCGCCGCTGCAGGAAAGGAAAGGACGCACGCGCTGCTGCGGAGAGGTCGGCGGAGATCCAAGCACGGTGGGGTGTCGCTGACAAAGCTGGGAAGGAGAACGACGGCGTCTGGCCAGCATGTGAGAAGTAGTAGTACTAGTAGTTAGTGTGTGTGTCTGTGTCTCAGTACAAGCATGTACCAGTACTACTAGTTACTACTGTAGTTTTTAGAGCAAATTACCAGTACATTAGCCTAGACTAAGTGGAAAAATCCCTATCCTATGCATCAAATGGCATCTCTTTCTCTATAGGAATTGAGATGCATGTCATCTCACTTCCTATGATTTTCATATTCCTATCCTATGAACGAAAGGAGGCCTCTGTTGGAGTAAATACTGTAGCTAGCAGTACTGCTGGTATAGTAGTTTTCTTCAAGAAGCGGAATTCAACAAAGTCATGATGGTTCCTTCGTCCGAGCAACTTCAAAGTGGGAAGTGGGCATGTGATTTGATGGCTCATTAGTCATTGTTACTACGGTGCAACGACCTGGGTGACTCTCCCTTGGAGTTCTGCGTGCATGGCAAGTGGACCAGGATGGTCGACGTCTCACATGTTGGCAAACGGAAGTATTCTTTCCGATATCGAGGAGCAAGGAAACCGCGTGGTATAGTATCACTGCTGATTGGTTCGCAAAAAAAAGTATCACTGCCGATTTATAATTATTTTTTATTTCTGATGAATGCTAGCGTTTCAACTCTTACGACGAAGGCTGCCAAACAAGGCACGTGCTGGATGTCCCACACGTTAGCGAAAGGAGTGGGACATGAACACGTGGTAGAGCCCGGCGTAAAAAAGCGTGGTAGAGCGTCTCCACTTCTTCCACTTCTGTGTCGGAGACCACACGTAGTAGTACTTAGCTTTATGAACAATAGAAAGTGCGACCTGGAGAGAAAGACACGTTGAGTTGGAAGGTCTCGGGGCATACACGTAAACAAATATAAAAGTTAATACGTGCCTCCAACTAATATAGTAGTAGTAGAGTACTTAGACACGTACTCCATAACATCACTGTGCATTGCATGTACAACATTTAGTGGTAGTACGTAGTAAGAGACAAATGCCGCCCAAGAGTTCCCTTCTCGACCTACTTTTGGGTGTTTGGTAGAGTGTATGGAGGGTGCATGAGTCCACACTAGTTTAGCACAAATACACTAGAACCATGCATGAAGAGAGCATGCATGAAGAGGGGTGTTGAGTTGAGCATGCATGAAGAGGGAACAACTATGCTGAGATGAGAACGCAACCAAACACACCCTATATTCCACGCATGTTCATACCATTTGTGCCTTTCTACTTCACTTATTGCGCTACATTACTCAGGTTCGTACGTCCACTCCTGGGTACATGTTCGTCTCGTAGTTCCAGTGCCACGTGTTCTTCGTATAGATGGAACGATCATTGCATAACACATGCGCCTTGATGCTAGATGTCTCGCGTGTTGGCAAAAGGATGAACAAAGATCAAGTAAAAAAAATAGAGTGGAAGAACATAGATTCCGGACGACCGAGAAGGAGCAAGGAACCTCGTGGTGCAGCGTTTGCACTCATAATATTTAATATTATTCAGCGATATAAAATTAACCAATCATCTCCACAGTGGACTGGAAGAGTACGAAACACGGCAGCCCAGTGTAGTTACATCATACACTAGTACATGGCTAACCCACTCTATCACCATATTTCTTGGCTTCCGTGCGACACCTATCTATAGTAATCCAGCAGCCTGTATCGCTTCTCCCTCGTCTCTATCAAAGTGCGGCGGACTGGCGTTTCTGCCGTCTATTGAGGTCGGTTAACTATCACATGTTAGCAACATGCCAAGAGCATTCTAAAAAAACTCCTTTCACATTCCGTTTTCAAAAAGAAAAAAATCCTTTCATGTACCAATTTGCCTGTATGCTTTGAGCAACTTGCATGTCCTATAATGCTCCTGTTTGATACTCTAACTTAGCTAGAGGTTAGACTAACTCATGACTAACCCTGAACTAACTGTAGCCAAAGAGGTGTTTGGGTGACAGGGTTAGATTAACAATAAATGCACTTCATGGAGAGGGAAAAGTGATTTTTCAGTGGTCCCAATGGGAACTATCTCCAGTTAGCACCTCTTGGGTGGGATAGTTTTTTTTGGTGGGTTCGGTGTAACTTGCTCCAATTTAAACCCTCATGCTTGGATACTTTAGGGCTATTTGAGCCCCAACTAGCTCAAACTAACTCTAACCCATGGATCCAAACAGGGCCTATGGCCAGTCTCGACGCGGAGCAGTCACGTGCACCGGGAAGCGGCGCTCTCTCGGCCGTCGCACCACTTCAAAGCCGGCGCCAATGAGAGGTCGCCTCTGCTCTGGCCGAGCATTAATGCGGAACTGACGCTCCAGGCGACGCTGACCGTTTCACGCGGAAAGCGCGCGCTGGCAAGGGAGTATAGGTTTTGAACCGTTTCAGGTGTAGTAGTAATGGTAGTTTGCAAAACTACTCAATTATTGCACTGAGTTTCCTAAGAAATTTTGGTAAAAAAATGTTACTCCACAGCCCGCTTCCCTTCTCCTTCCTGCTCGTGATTTACGTGGCCATGTTAACGTGGTTGTCAAAAAAATGTCACTTCCTGCTCGTGATTTGCGTTATATAAAACAAGCAAGATTCTCGTGCATTGCACGGAACATCAATATGCATTTTTTTACAAAACACCTATTGTGATTGACCCATGCAGGAGTAATCCCATGGGTAAAAACTAATGATATCTCGAGAATTTTATCGGAAAACTGGTATCTCGAGAATGTCATCGAGAAAATGAAAGATGAGAGATAAGGCGAGGAGGAGTGGAGCGTGGTGGTGACTGGTGGTCGGAATGGGCGGAGGCATGGGGATGGACGGCGCCGGCAGGCGGCAGTGGCCACCATGCATGCTAGATTGTTCCAGAGACTTATTCCTTTTTTAATTGCTGAGCAATGAGGTTGCGGGAGATAATGATGTGGAGAGAGGTGCGGGTATCTTTTGTAAAATTATCATAGTTTGCTTCCTATCCGTCAGATATAGATCATACGGTCTGTATTACAAGATGGCAGGCACACCATCATCGCCAACTCGTTTTTTATAAGGGTATATAGATGATAAGTTTGCTGACTACTAAAGTAAAGTGGAATCTATCCATGTTATGCAAGTAAATAAAGGTGATTGTTCATCATATGGGTAAGGTTGGATGAAGGGTGGTAGGAACAAATGCTCCCCCTAGAGCATGTGTGTGTGAGATGGAGTCTTAGTGTGTGTGGTGTGTGTGTGTGTGTGAGAGAGAGAGAGAGAGGAGAGAGAGAGAGATGGAGTCTTAGTCTGTGTGAGAGAGAGAGATATGGAGTCTAAGTGTGTGTGTGGGGGGTGCATGTGTGTGTGTGTGTTTGTG